>NW_019724786.1:201612-245938 GCF_002891405.2 Cryptotermes secundus | reverse complement strand
CTTCATCTCTCTTTGGTCCAAATATTCTCCTCAACACCCTGTTCTCAAACACCCTGAGTCTATGTTCCTCCCTTAATGTCAGAGACAAAGTTTCACACCCATACAGAACCACAGGCAAAATTTAGCTTAGGTCGTTTATCCAAGGAATCAGTCCAGGTCCGAGGCTTTGTGTTCATTTTCGTAACATAATGATTTTTTACGGTGAGTTGTAGCCCCACGCCCAACCCCCAAGCTGGAGGGCCACCCATTGTCGGCTGTCCGCGACTGCTTATTCAATATATTCACAGCTTCCCTCCAGAACTGGAGGGCGTCTCCTCCATCCGCAACCTGAGGATGCGCCACGTCGCGGTGACAGGGACCCATCTAACATGGATATAAGTACATTAATAAAAAAAACTATCCCCGCAAGAGGCCGTGAAAGCCCATTAGGTTGTGAGACGTCGAGGCTCCCATACTTTCTCATGACAACCGGCTCACAGATGGCGGTAAGTTTGTCAGCCTTACGCGCCTGACGCCCATTACCCCCCCCCAAGGAAGATTCCTGGTACTCATTTCTGTTAGAGGCTGAGTCGACCCCAGGACGATAGTGCTGCTGGAAGTATTACATAAATTGAAAAAAAAATCATCAGGATTCGAACCCGCGACCTTCCGGCTTGTAGCATAGTGCTTCAACCAACTACACTATTGCGTGCCCTTATATAAGTACATGCATTTGAAGGGAAAATTACATAGGCGCTGGGGTAGGTTTTCTCAGAGTACTTCGGTTTCCCCTGCCTATCTTCATTCCACCAATTGCTCCACAATCACCCTCACCTCTCATCTGGGGCTGGTACAATAGGCCAGAAGTGGCCGCAGTACAAGGGACTTAGCCCCACCCCACTAGCAATAAAAAAATACTGTGCCTTTATGCTATTAACAGGCTTCTCTTGACCCTTTTCCGTAAGTGTGACCACCTTAACTGTTTTTCTTGTAAGCTGTAGCAGAGAAACAGTCCGAAGTAAATCGTAATACACAACCGATCAACAATCAATTAACAGGAACGCGCTTTATATATACATCACTGAAAGGAGACGCAATCTATTTGCAAGGGCGAGGTGACCGCCATATCGGCACTGGCATAAGTAAACATACGCATCGTCAACAGTGAAGTGGAGCAAAATTATTAAAGAGACGAGGGTTATCGGAAATGTTCTGGAATCTGGGAAGCGAACCTCGAAACGCAATATAGGATTATACATGTATGTGTGTGTAGGAGGGAATTTTGGTACAAGAGGAAGAAACCTCTGTTCTCGATACCCGCCCACTTCCGAAGTTCAGCAGTCTGCTTTACATCACTATACTTGGTTGCAGCATGTCGCATACATCTTTCGTTTTACGCAACAAACATGCAGATATCATTGCTGTGACGCATTAACCTATAGGGTTCCTATGCATTAGGCCTTGCGATTTTTAATCCCGTTCTGCCATTTCTACTATTGTTAGATGTGTATATAACATGTCACCATAAAAATTGTCTATCAATTATTGTCATTGTGAAAAAATAGTTTCCTATTTTTCAAAGATACATCACCATTCAAAATTTGAAGAGCCCTATATCGAATGACACCAAAGATGTTCCCACCTCCGTAATTCGCACCGCTTTCATTTCTGTATTACTGACTGGACGTTAAGAATTATCAGGATTGGGCGGTCTGCGACAGAATGAAAAAATCGAATACCCACTTTGGCCAGGCACTCATTTAGAGAAAGTGAATATGACACATGTACAAAGGAATATCAAGCACAGCTACTCAAATATGAAGAATCATGTTTGCAGGAAAGGAATATACCAACTGTAAGAACACACTTAAAATATATAATCAAAAATAAAAAATTAGAAGAATTAATGTAATAAAGTATTGCTTTTGCGTCATTCTGAATTAACCGTTTGACTCTTTTATTCAAAACTGGCCCTTTGGACCATGGAATGCAATCTTAGTTCAAAGTAATCCAACAACAATTTTAATAAATACAATATCCATTTAAATAATTCACAAGACTCAAGAAAAAAGTATGAAAGTGTAATATTTATGTAGAAAACCAAGTCACAATAAGTGAAATAAACATCAATCTGAATTTATAATATAATAAATTTCTATACAATACGTTTGTTTATAAGATAAACTCATACTAATATTAAAATAATAAATATCTAAACATTATGTACTGCTGGTACATGAAAGTGCAATCAGTCTTTACAATATCATATAAAAATAATGCTGATAGGTGTATTTAAAACAATAAGCTTAATAAAAAGAAATAGAAACAAGGGCTGTAGAGGCAGCAGCAATATTTGGATATTTCATATAAAAATACCATATTTATTGAAGTCTGACTTCAAAGATGTATGAATTAAGTAGCATTCTACATGTTATATTATCATAGCAGTACAGATCAAAACAAGAACAGAGGAAGAAGCAAAAGTTTGCAGTATAACATAAAAATATGATCAGAACTGTTGAAAGGACAACAACACAAAACACAAAGCAGAAAACAACCATTATGACTGCGACTATACTGAAAGAATTAAGAACACAGATAGCAGGCCAGCAGTCTCTACATGAAATTAGGTTAAAGTCCACCATGTCCACATTTACATATAAACAACCAACTGGATATTCTAAATAGTTTTTCTTATGATAGCAAATAAGATAAGGGATAAAGTGTACTGATTTTAATAAAATGTCAGTAAAACACAATTCTGTTGTTTCTTAGAAAAAGAAAACAAAGCAAGCAAGCTGGATGAACAGATTAAATGTATTAATTGAGAATGCTGGCTTATATTCATACTGTGCACATCATGTTTTCTTCAGCTGAGAATAACTGTTTATCAGTGAAGATGTATAAGATAAAATGAAAATAATTCAAGTCATCAAAAGTATTTTAAGCCAACGCAGACACTTGAAACTGTTCCAAATCATGTTCATGTGCTCAGAGTGTGGCTATGTGCAATGTCATAATGAGTAAACCAACTATCCTCAGACACATGTATGTACAAAAACACAATATTCAAGGATATCATACAAGTTACAACTTCCACTCCTACACTCAACACCACTAATTTGATTATACAGAGTGTCCCAGGCAGAAAATTCAATATTCTGTGATGTCAAGAGTATTGGTCATTCTAAACAAAAAAGTGTATCCATACAAGTATCCTATTCTGAACACGTTCTGAGATGGAGCTGTTTCACTGTACATTAGTCTGGATTTTGGAGCCTAATATTGCCCCTCCCTCTTGCCACTGCCTGAAGTATGTGAATTGGTGTGGAGTATCCATGGGCTGTTGTGAAAAATGTCACATATCTTCATAATATGTTAATATGATGTACATTTACGGCTTCTGCAATGGTAGTGCCACCGCTGCTGCTGAAGAATACTGCTGACGGCTTCCTATGCACAGAATTCTTGATGGTGGAGTGTTTTCCAAGAAGTTTAATACTTTGCATCGACATGGTATGCTTCCCAGTGCTCATGTTTCATCTGAATAAAGATGCCAAAAACATGTGGAGAAACAGAAAACATTCTTGAAATGGTACAGTGTAGTCCTACTACTAGCATGAGAATGTGCTATGTGAAAATGTGTATGGTGAACATTGCATGACAACAGGTTGTACCTATTTCATCCTCAGTGTGTGCAAAATCTACACCGAGGGGGTAGTGACATGTACCTAGAATTTTGTCACTTGTTACACACTAATCACCAATTCCTATTTACTGACGAAGCTACTTTCACCTGTAACGGAATCAACAACACATGTGACTTGTATCGATGGTCTCACAACAATCCACATGGGCCTGTGGAAACAAATTTTCAATGTAATTTTTCTATCAGTGTGTGGTGTGGTATGATAAATGACATGTTGATTGGGCCCGTTATTCTAGACAACTGTATGACAGGACATAATTATATAAACTTTCTCCAAAATGAATTACCAGAACTAGAGGATGCTACATGGACTGCTATGTACTTCCAGCAAGAGGAAGCCCCTTCTCATGATACCTGACTTGTGATGCAACATTTTAATGGCACTATCTATAATCGGTGGATCAGTCATGGCAGTATCATTAGCTGGTCACCAAGATTTCCAGACCTAACCCCATTAGATATTTTTTATTGGGCTGGATGAACAGCAAAGTGTACAGAAGAAAAGTAACGTGGAGATACACTCTCAGATGAGCAACACATCATGTCCTCACACGAGCTGCAAACTGCACTGATGTTGATGGTGGAATTTTCAAAAATGTATTACACTAGGTAAACTGGACCAACTTTGTCACTTGAATGATAAATACCAGTATTATAAACAGTACATATGATCTCTTGTAAGATTTGATGTTTTCATGGCAGTGGCAGAAGACGGCATTCTTCATAAGATCTCTTTCTTATCAACAATTCTGGAGCTGTGCAGTGAAATAGCTCTATCTTGGAAACCGTTCAGAATATGACACATGAACATACACACATTTTGGCTTAGAATGACCAATACTATAACTTCCCAGAATATTGACTTTTCCTCCTGGGACACCCTGTATAATACACTTTCATTACTTCAGGGTGACTATAGTTGGGGTTTGGACTGACCACTTGTATGCAACACTGGGAACTACAAGTATTTATAGCACTACCTCTGATCTCCACACTTTACAAATCACTAGCACATGCTAAGCCTTCTCAGTCTTCACTAGACGTTTCCTGGCACTGGCTTCTAACAGTTGAGATTCTTCAGCTTCCCATGCTCAGGTTATCTTGTTACAGTCACCCCTGTCGAACTCAACTCACTCAACTATAGCGCCATCTCTTCTTAGCCTCAACTGAACTGGTTGCCCCAGTTCTCTCCTTTATAACTCCTTGGCGAGGACCACACTGAAAACACTGTTCTTCTGTTGTTGCATGCATGTTCGTTTTCATGGGAACATGTTTACCGAGCCGTTGCTTAGAAACAGCCATTTGTTTATTTGCTTAGTGAACAGCAACGACTGTACTCGCCTGTTCGGAGGTCTTTGTCCTACAACACGTCTATATACCACAATATAATTTGCAATTGATATACTCGTATACAATTACTCAAGTACCATCACTCAAATGCTGATCTTTCATGGATGGTACATTATGTATACATAACTGCAGTCCTTGCAAAGAGCTGTATTTTTCTAGTCATACACTTCATGAAACCGTTTATGTTTCAGATGCACAGCAATAATAAACTCAATGATGATATATCAAACATGGAACAGAGTCGTTTTTGCAAAGGTAACAGTTGTTCAAGTAGCCAACAAATTCTCCGAGATTTAATAAAATCAAAAGGTCATTACCATGTTCACAAAAAGTCCTGATCCTAATCGTAATAAATCAAGTCGTTACCCTCTTATCTTATTTGTCTGAGATTCATTTTATTATTATCCTCCCATCTATGACTAAGTCCCCCAAATGATCTCTTTTCTTCCAGCTTCCCAACCAAAATGCTACATACTCTTCTCATCTCTCCCACACACACTGCATGCACTGGCTATCTCACTCTCCGTCATTTGATAACCCTAACATTTGGAGATGAGTAGAAATTATGAAGCTCCTTATTATGCAAGTTTCTCCATTACCCTGTTATTCCTTCCACTTATGGCCAAAAATTCTCTTCAAGGCCCCATTCTTCAAATTCCTGCAATATATTTTCTTCCTTACAAAGAGAGACCCAGTTTGACAACTGCATATAAAGTTTCATATCCCTCTATACAACATAATACTGTGCCAGTAGAACACTGTACTTTGGTTGCTGCTAAGTTGATCTGAAACAACAGTCTGACAGCAGTTGTCATTTTCAATGAAAATTCTTTATTTAGAACAGCTTTCTGACACCTGCATTTTATAAGTTTCCAGCACTGGTTATCACAATGTTATGATAGGTTTGTAGAGTTCACAGAGCCCCTAGTAATTTAACATTTATCCTTTTCAATGGTAGATGGCAGGACAAAAATTCTGAAGAAAAAGGTTGCAACCATTCCTCAGACTTAATTTTCTCTCTGGCGTTTTGTGAATGCAATGTTTCTAAATATTTTAACCTTGCCACATTTTCAGAGAATTTACTAGCTGTCATTATATTATGAAGAGGCACGCAGTAGTGTAGTTGGTTGAGGCACTATGCTACAAGCTGGAAGGTCGCAGGATCAAATACCAATGAGGTCATTGGATTTTTTTAATTTACCTAATCCTTCCAGCTGCACTATGGCCCTGGAGCTGACTCAGCCTCTAACAGAAATGAGTACCAGGAATATTCTTGGGGATAAAGGGTGGCCAGTGCGTAGGGCTGACAACCTTACCGCTATCTATGAGCCGATTGTCTAGAAAATGTGGGAACCTCAACAGCAAACAACCCTATGGGCCTCTAAGGCCTGCTAGAGGGATACCTTTACTTACTTACTTACTTACTTACTTACTTACTTACTTATGTTATATTATGATACTGTTATGGGCGTAGGCAAGGGGGCATTGCATTACCAAGCCCGTCACTTGAACAAAATATCAAGACTCTGCCCTCTTCCTTATTGTTCAAGAAACTGCTCAGCTGATGCTGATGTTACTAGGAAGTTGTCAGAAATTTCCCTGAAGTGTGAAATGACATACCTATAACAGGATATGTAAAATTTTCATGAGGGTCAGTTCAGTGCAGCACAGAGCAGATGAGAAGGTAATGCATTTGGTGCAGAGCACACAAGTGAGTTGTAAGTCAAACTATGTTCAGTCAGTCAGCACAGTCCATCAGCGAGTCTGTTAGCAAGTTGGAGAAGTCAGTCAGTTTTCAGTTCAGCTGAGTGACAATACAAAAGAGCAATGAAGAGGTAAATGCAGTGTGTTAGGAGTGGCACTGTGATGACACGAGTTGACTGAGAACTGATCTTACATGCATACACTGTTATGGATGATGGAGCAATATCTACTCCAAATACTGATAAATGTTACAATGCTGCCATGCATTCTGTTACTACAAGATATGAACATATATACAAGTTTTCTTTGCATTTGCTGTTTTAAGTTCACATATGAAATAACAAACACACAAGAGTGAACAAATGAAATAAAAGTCCCTCATAACAAGGAGCGTACTACTGTTTTTTATGGCTGTCACCCAACCCTGCACAGATTAGTCACCCAGACAGTATAAGTAGTGCTTGTTACACTTCATGTGGAACTTCACTTTTTGTTGACATGATTCTTTCTTAAACATACTTATTTTTGGACAACAATATACAAATCAGATAGGACACACAAGATGCAAAGGACTACTGCCAAATTCTGGCAGTTATACACTTTCCTTCAGTAGCTTTACAAAATATAATTATTTGGTTTATTATTATTTCGATTTCAGTGACAAGAATGATGAGATCATACAAAATAAGAACTGATATTGAAGATAAATATGTTGTAGAAACTGACAAAATTATATTTTCTGAAGAGGGGATCACCTTTAACAGCACACTTTGTGTCAGAACATGATTACTTTACTCTCAGAATACTTCACATATTCTGAAGTCTGGGTCACCCCTAACATGACAGGTAGTACTGTCAAAGAGTGTTCCCACCTCTTCAAACTACCCCTTTTAACAGAATAGAAAATCCTGTACACAAAGGTTAACTACCTTTAATTTGAAATCTGCCACCAGTCTAAATGAAAATAGAAACTGCTGGATGTTCCTCTTCAGAACAAACATCAAACACATTATCTTGTGAAGACTTTCCTGGGATATAATGCCACCTAGCCTGCTGGAAGTCAACTGATGTTTCAGGGGAACATGTTGCTTCCATTTTCAAGGTTAAGTATAAGCAAAGCAAAGAACCAACAGAGCTCTGCTTGCTACCTGCTTCACATTGGTTCCTTGCTTGGCCTATTCTTCAATGCTGAAGATTAAGGCAATATGTTCCTCTGACACACTTGCTGATTCCCACTGGACTACATGAAGTTACAACACAGAGGACAAAACTCTTCATATTCACTGCCATGGGAACCTCAAATCCTACATTATTTTGTGACTACATGTTATGTTTACCAATAGCGAACAGATCCTAGTTTTATGTTGTGTTGAGAATTGCACACAAATATGAAAGCAAAAATCTGGATTCGGAGATTTAAATCCCAAACCAGAACATCAGTGTACTAGAATAGAATTTGACAATTATTTGAAGATAAAATTGCTGTAAGAGTTAACTTCTAATATATCAAAATTAAAATCACCCAAACTTTGAAAAAATTAACAGCTGGATTTGTACAACAGCCTTGGAACAAAAATGCATGTCGTCAAAAGTTCAGCAACATTTTCCTCAGAATACGTAATATGTAATGAGAATTCAACAGATGCACTTTCAAACAAACATCAGATGTAGAAAAATCATCCGGTGTCACTTCCAGAGCCAAGTAAACAGTTATGTAGTTTCAATTCGTAGAACACTTGACTCTAAACATGAGATTACATTATGAACTTAAGTACGTACTTTCTTATGTATTAGGTTCAACAATTTAAAGTGTCAGCCTTTCAGCGCTGTATAAATATTTAGAATGAATTTTATTTCTATTGAACATGAAAGGTACTAAATGCACTGGGTCAAGCACCATGAACAGCTACCCAACCAGCCTATGACCATAACTAATAACACTGACAGGTGCAATTTATTTTATCTTCCCAACTGTTTGACAAATTCTAAGTCTCTGGCTAGAAACACACTAATTACTAAACAGAAGTGTTAGGGCCATGCCATAGCTCAAGCAGTTAGTCACTGGCTTCCCACCACAGCAGCCCAGGTTCAATCCCCGGTCTGGTCAAGTGGGAGTGGGATTTGTGGTGGACAAAGTGGCACTGGGGCAGGATTTCCCCGAGCACTTCGGTTTCCCCTGCCAATCTTCATTCCACCAATAGCTCCACATTCAACCTCACCTATCATCTGGGGTTGGTACAATAGGCCAGAAGTGGCCGCAGTACAAGGGACTTAGTCCCACCCCAATAGGGGGGGGGGACAGAAGTGCTCTGTCTTCTGGGATATAATTCCATGCAGTCCACTGGAAACCAAGTTACATTTTATAAAAACACATCACTTCCATCTTTAGGACAGAAGAACAGGCTAAGCAAGAGACATGCTTGCTCACTGCTTCATGCTGAATTCTCGCTCAGCTTAGTCTTGCCTCAGATGTTGATGGAAACATCACTCAATTTTCAGCAGACTACACGGTGTTATATCCTTGAAGACAGAATTTTTAATAACCACTGATGTGAGAATGTCGAATCCTGCACAATGATTACTAGACCAACTTCCCTTTACACTTTCACAAGATTCAATCCTATTTGCTTTTTGACTTTTGTGAAAGTATAAAGGCAAGATGGTCTAAAATTCACTGCATTTCTACTCAGAGCCACAGAGTACAGAATGAATAAATATCTATGAAGAGAGCTTACCAAATACTGTGAGCATGAGATTCATTCTTCAAGCCCAAATTTGTGAAACTTGTATCTCAAGTAACAATTGACATACCTATAGCAGAAATGGCAAACCATTCGCACTGGTGTCAAGTTTGGCATCATCTGGCCCCAGTGATTATAGGTTCTGTCCACACTGATATCTGGAGCCACTTCATAATTCAACAGCTCATCAATCCGCAACTAATTTTCATAAGACATATTTTTGATGTTATATAAGATTTTTAACCACAGTCCAGTGTGACTGATAAAAGTTATGTTTTTAATTTTTCATCCTTTACAAGTTTCAGTCAAAACGACTATCTTCAGAAAGATATTGTCATGTGTCCATGGATCTGTAACAAATAATTGTGGATTCTGGCTTAAACTAAGTTATTTTATTGGATAACTCATTTACAATTACAACCACAATCACTCTGAAATAGCGTCCTCCAGATGATGCGACCTGACTAGTCTGTCATCTCTCACATTTCGTCTTCTAGTTCTTGGCAGAGCTGGTTCATCACCTCTGCTCCGTTCACCACTGATCTGATCCATCCTGTGTTCCATTTGGTCTCTTATCTTCTACAGTCGGACGGACTAGAAAACACTTCTTGAAGAGTATTCGTTGCAGCAGGAACTGCACTAGCTCTGGCCTTCATTCCCGTGGTAAAGTCTGCCAATGCATGTGCTGTCATGTTTACAATTTCCTCCTAGGCAATAATCTATTCACTATTCCTAGTTGTACGGGTAACATAACTACTGAGCCATTGTGTAGCAATGGACATCTCTGTATGCACTGTCTCGGAAACGTGTTTTAACAAGCTGTTGTCTAGCCTGCTGGGATATTCTGACTTTTAGGCGGTACGCAACGTCTTATCAACACATATGGAAACTACTATTACCATGACATGGTAGTTTCCATATGTGTTCATAACATCCTACTGAAGATGGTCCTTTTTCATGAAACATGTAAATGATGAAAAATTAAAAACCCAACTTTTATCAATCACATTGGATGGTGGTTAAAAAGTCTTACATACAATTACTAGTGTGACAGACCAGGAAGAACCAGTTACATTTTTTTGATGTTACTTTGTCAACTAATTTTAATCATGAAATACATAGTCTAATTTTAGAAGCTGTCCCAAAAATGAAGTGGATCCTAGCCCTTTTGAGGTTGGAAATGTTACTGCAAAGTTGAAAAAGCATAAGTCACCAGGTAGTTTTCAAATTCCAGCAGAACTGATTTAAGTAGGAGGTAAAAATGATTGCCTCAGATCCATAAAATCATTAGTGGAAAGAGTCTATTATGATACCACTTTACAAGAAGGGCGATAAAACAGAGTAATTACTGTAGGATATCAATGTTATCAATTTCCTACAAAATTTCATCGAATATCATTCTCTCAAGGTTAAGTCCATATGGAGACAAAATTATTGGAGACCATTAGTGTGGGTTTTGACATATGTGATGAACTACTGATCAGAATTTTTGCGTTCATCAGATACTGCAGAGAAAATGGGAGCACAATGAGAGAGTACACAAGCTATTCATAGACTTCAAGAAAGCCTATGATTCATTTAGGAAGTAAGTCTTGTACAATACTCTCATAGAGTTTGGGGTCCCCATGAAATTAGTTAGGCTGATTAAATGAAGAATTTAAAGGCTTCTGATGATGGTGGATATTACTTAGAATTACTCACTTACTTTGTCCATCATCTAGTATTCTAAATAATAGAGAACTCAACATTTCAGAAACTGGGACTGTTTCCATCTGCAGGTGAGAGGGAAGACACCTACTCTGTTGGGACCCTTAGAAACAGTTAACCTCAATTACTGGCCAGTGATAGAGGTTAGCTATTTCTAAGGAACCCCACAGAGCAGTTGTCTCCTTTTCACCTGAGGATGGGAACAGTTCCAGTTTCTGAAATGGTTTATTCTCTAGATTTTAGGATACCAGACAATGAACAAATTCCAAAAACCCAGTAATTGTGAGCGAGTAAAATATGTTTAAATGAAAAATAGTAAAGTCTGTATAGGTAAACATTTCTCTCATACTTTTCTTATTCAAATTGGTCTAAAACAAGATGCTTTATTGCCATTGTTTTACGACTTTACTTTAGACTATGCCATTAGGAAGGTCTAGTCAAACCAGGTGGGACTGAAATGAAATGGGACACATCAGCTGCTGGTCTCTGCTGCTGATGTGAATCTATTGGGGATAACATACATCCCACAGTGAAAAACACAGAAATTTTAAATGACACTAGTAAGGAGGTTGGTCTAGAAGTAAATGCAGAGAAAAATAAGCATGTGCTTTGTCACCAGAATGCAGGGCAAAATCATGATGTGATTATAGCTAACAGATCCTTTGAAAATGTGGCACAGATCAAATATTTGGGAATGACAGTAAGAAAGCAAAATTTGATTCATGAGGAAATTAAGAGGAGACTGAATTCCGGTAATGTTTGCTACGATGCAGTCGATAACCTATTTGTCTTCTCATCTGCTGTCTAAAAATGTAAAAATCAGAGTATACAAAGCTATAATTTTCCTTGCTGTTCTGCATGGGTGTGAAATTTGGCCTTTGGCATTAAGGTACAAACCAAAGACTGGGGGTGTTTGAGAACAAGGTGCTGAGAATATTTGGATCAAAGAGAGATGAGGTAACAGAAGGCTGGAGAAAAATAGATAATGAGGAGCTTCATCAAGTATAATCAGAATGACCAAGTCAAGGAGGATCAGATGGGCAGGACATCTAGCATGAATGAAGACTACTAGGAAAATATAGGTGAGTGCATAATATTAAAATGGATCTTAGAGAGACAGTATGGGGTGGTATGGGCTGGACTGATCTGTCACAGGGTAGACAAGTGGATGACTTTTGTGAACACAGTAATGAACCTTCGGGTTGCATAAAATGCTGGGAAATTCCTTAATAGTTGCATAACTGGCAGCCTCTCAAAAAGGGCTCATCTCCATGGAGTTATTTAGTTAGTCTCATAAACAAAATAAACCAAACTCAAGCTACGAACGGAAGAACTGTCTACAAATGTGTTGCAGTGTATATCTCATTAAGCCCATTTTGAGCAACAAGAATGCCTGACACCACTTCCTGTTGCTAAATGACAGATGATGTTCACCCGACACCAGGCAGCAAAAAGGTCTGTCATTTCCTGATCAGCAGCAATGTTTGGACATGAATACTGTCATGATAACACAAAGAAGACTTATGCACATAGTGGCCCAAGAAGAATAATTAACTGATATATCTAAATAACCAGAGCTAGAAATGGACAGTTCCTATGACTCACGCATTAGAACAAAAGCTGAGGTCACAAAGGTACAAACATGATTGTGAATGACAACTATGGTCTATTTAAAGGCACCATTCCAGCATCTGGAAGGACTGAAGAAAACATCATGTTAGCTAGTCCCAGCCAGGACTTAACCAAAAAATATATATAGAGGAGTGTGAATTGCTAATTACCAACTGATCACACGTTTCAGGCAAAACATACATCCAAAAGGCATACGAAACTGACAGGTTCACTTTCACTAGTACCTAGATCAGAACTTGAGACTACTGGAAAATCTGTAGTGTGGCCATAAACACATGATGCAGTATCTATCTTACCATGGCTTTCTTTTAAGTACCTTACCAAATAATTCGAATTCAGCATTTTGGTCATGAAGAATGAAATTAAAACAAGTGTTGACTATTTTACCCACTATACAGACCCTTCAAACTAAGCTCGTGGCAGTATGATTCTACCTCATCATAACAAACCACACCAAATAAATTTAGAACTCAACAGTATACATTTTCTAATATTGTCCACAGCTTCATAAAAAAAGTTTTTGATAGGCTGAGACACACCACATGTAAAACCTTGCATAAAACTTGGAATTCACTCACTCAAGTCTTGGTTTTGTGAATGTAAAAAAGAACTTGAGCATAAAATTAAAAATTAAATTTAGATGTACCAACCAATGCAGAAGTTCAACTTGAAGGCACACTTATGATGAAACTAAAACTGCACATATCTGTGGGTGATTATAAGAATATTTGAAAATGTGCATAAAACCAAAGTGCTGTCACAACTTTGTCTACAGTTGCACACTGAAGCAGTATGCATTTTAAGAACAACACCTGTGTAAGGCTTCAAGCCTCACCCCAATATGAAAGGTGATATTTGAGCAAAATACTCTTACTGGTATAAATAAGATAAAAATTACAACTCTCTTTTTCTGAAATTAGGACTGAAAGCAACGAATGAGAGACTGAAAAGTTTCACAAAGAAAGTTAGTTTGAATCAAGACATTCAATTGCAGTGTTTCATCCAAACATTCCTCTATGCCCCTTTCACAGTTAAAACTTACTTCTTGTATTGTTTGCAACAATAACTACAGTAGTTTCTTCTTTTTAAATTACAAATATATGTGCAACTACAAATACAAATCTCTTAAGGCCCTTAATAAAATCTGTTCTCTTAAATAATATATAACACAGCATGTGAAGTTTGTGATAATATTCTTTTCTCCTCAAATGTAAACATTTCACATCTGAACAACTGTAGGAATTTTCCCACAGCATTATTCAGCTGAAATGGGCCAGTCTTCATATAAACAATCTGAAGAACTCTGTGATGTCCTTCAAGCAGTTCCTACTATAGTCTGCCTTTCTATCATTTGAAGTTTACTTCACAGCTGAAAAAAAATTGTATTTTAATTTAGAACTTCATTTTGTGTATTTTTAAGATCTTTCCAAGACGCTGTTTTGCTGTTGCCATGCCTTTCTTGGGCTTACGGACTGAAACAAAAACAAAAACATGTCACATATTAAAACTGCTATACTGTGTTATATTATAGAAGAAAATAAAACAGATAGTTTCTGTCTGTTTCCATTTACTACAGGGCATTCTGTCTTTCAAATGTTCATCAAGTGATATTTAATACAAAGTAGTTCTCCTTAAATCATCAATCTGGTCATGTCTAAATTCAAAACAAATTGCTACAGCAAAAATATAAATAAGAACTAGTGAAAATTAATATCCACATTTCTGGAACATAAAAATTGAAGTTAAAATTAGCAAAGTCTTAAGTTCTTAGGCCCATTGATTTAGTAATGTATAACGAACATGATCATGATAACAGCTGAATGCAACTACTCTGCAAATTTATTATGTGACAATGTCTACACATTTTTAAAACTGATAAATGAGACAGAATGTATGAACAAAACAATGTACAGGCACAAGGAGACTTGCAATGGCATAGCATTTACACAATTATTCTTTTAAACTGATAAATCTGTTCACTTTTTTTTTTGGACTAGGAAGGATTTCCATATACTCATTTAAACACATAAACAAAACACACAAAAGCATGATGCCATTAGCCTTACATCCTTTATACAATAACGCGCCTGCAGGCAATGGTAAGTGAAAGTACTCACATTTCACTTCAACCTTCTTCATTGGTGAAGTTGAAGCCTGCGGTTCTGAAGGCAACTTTGGTTTCTTTCTGTTGTACAGCCTCTTTGGGGACTGAAAATGTGCATTAAATACATTTATTTTAAGCAGTCTTTAAGGAATTCATCCTGTTTTGTGTTAGTACTATATATACATATTGTAACGGCCGGATAATAGTCGCTGCGAGGAGTAGCCGAAACAGGAGACACGGAAAGCACAGCCCCCAAAAAAAAGGAACAGGGGTACACCGTTAGGCTATTCGGGACGAACAGCCTTAAGGAGGCAGCAGTGTGACATGTTGCACAATGGAGGACAACCCCTCCCTCCCTCAGCAGTGACGTGGCAACTCTGGCCACGGTGACGTGGTGGGTGAGTCAGCGCTCCGTCCCCCCCTCCACACTGTGACATGGCACGCAACACCGCTGTCGACACGGCGTCAGGCAACAGCAGTACCGATTACATAACGGGCAAACACTGCAACTATATAAGGGAACTACACAGCAGCCGAAGTCAGTTAAAAGTGTATCAGCAGCCGAAGTGAGTTCTCAAGGTAGCAGCCAATGAGTTGAGTTGGAATCTAGCCAGCAGTGAGCCATTAAGAGTTGAGTTGGAATATAGCAGCCATTGTGGAAAGAAGAACCGGACGCGTGTGTGATAATCAGTGATAGCCTGTGATAACTGAGTAATAGTTGGGAGTGTGTGATACAGTGACACTTGTATAGCTCCCGTATCATAATTAATACGTGTATACTACTGAANATATATATATATGAGTTTTCATTTTACCTATAAAAAAAAAAACCAAATAACTCACATTCCACTGAGCATATCTGAGTTTCCTAGGTTGTACAGTGTTGCTACATGTTTTGGTTCATAGCACCATCATCAGGTGATACATAAACAAGTCTTATAATACTGAATTGTGATTTCTGTATGGATCCATATACTGTGTCTTTTGTCATCTATTATGAATAAAGTGACGATAAAGCATGCTTCTCTCAGATATGCACAATGGAATGTGAGTGAGTTATATATGTTTATTTTTGTTGTGTTTGACAGGTAAAATGAAATCTCACACACACACACACACACACATATAAATATGTGGGTAGGCTGAAAAGTAATGCACACATGCTTGTAGAGCGCGAACAAAAACAAATAGCAAGATCGGACAAAAAGTACATTAAAGTACAATTCTTAAGTTTCAAAAGCATATATTTATTTTTCAACATAGTCACCGTTAAGGCTAACACATTTCTCCCAACATGTAACAAGTTTTTTCATTCCGTACTGAAAAATTCTTCTGACTTTTCTCGAATCCAGGACTTTACAGCTGCCTTCACCTCATCGTCCGAGGTGTAATGATTACCCTTGAGGTCTCTCTTGAGTAGAGGAAAAAAATAAAAATCGCAAGGCGCAAGATCGTGGGAATAAGGAGGGTGCAGAATCAGTTCAAACTTCAGGTTTCGCAGAGCCCCTTCAGTTGCGCGCGAGGTGTGTGGACGAGCGCTGTCATGTTGCAAGATTACTGGCGCCAGGCTGCCTCTAACACGACAAACTCAACGCAGGAGGTGTTTTAGAGTTTGTATGTACTGAGAAGAATTTACCGTTGCCCTTCATTCCAGAAAATCAGTGACATAAACTCGGTGAGCATCCCAAAACACAGTCAAAAGAAGTTTTTTGGTGGATGGTTGTGTTTTGAACTTTTTCGCCTGAGGAGAAGACAGATGTCGATATTCAGCGCTCTGTCTTTTCCCTTCTGGGTCGTAACGATGGACCCATTACTCGTCCCCCGTCACAATATTCAAAAGAAAGTCGTCTCCTTCGTCACGGTAGCACTGCAAAAGTTGCTCGCAACATTCCAATCCACGCTGTTTGTTTTCGTCTGTGAGATGGCGTGGTACCCATCGTGCACAGATTTTACGGTATCCCAACTGTTCAACACTGAAGCTGACACGTTCCTTGGATATTCCAATATGGTTTGCGATGCGCTTTTGAGTGATTCACCGATCATTTTGAATCAAATCGTCGACGAGTTTGCAATGATTATTGTCTGTGGCAGTGATCGGACGTCCGCTGCATGTTTCATCAACAATTATGGCTTTTCCAGGCTCGCAACCACGAAATTTTATTACCCATCGATTTACAGTAGACCTATCAACAGTATCGTCACCATAAACAGCCTTTAAACGACGATGAATCTCAGTAGGAGTCACTTTTTCAGCAGTTAAAAATTTGATAACAGCACGCTGACATAGCACTAGAACACATATCCATACTTCTGCTTCTCGAAATACACTGGATGAACGCAACGACCTCAAACCTGCGCATGCGTATTGATGGGGAATGTTACTTCTACATTCCACCTGGCGCACTTCTGAAGGTCATTTCGTTCGCGCTCTACAAGCATATGTGCATTACTTTTCAGCCTACCTACATACATATAGTGAAACCTCACTTAACGAGCACACTTTGTTCCAGAATCTTACTCGTAATGCGAAACAATTTTTCCCATATAAATTAACGTACAATATGATAATGCATTCCATGCCAAAAAAAATACTCAAAAAATTTTATGTATAACGTGTATTCAAAGAATCATCTGCATCGTTTCTTCTATGCGGAATGAACCAACCTGGAATGCGAATTCGATTTGCAGAAAAAAAAAATCGAAACTACTCATAGTTTATTATTTATGATACATATCTAATTCATTTTTACTAGAAAGCTGTCTAGAGTCATTTGTTTTTGCCGACGCTTCATAATTTGGTGAAAATGCGACACAGCATTATCATTAAATAAATTTGTAGTGCACATAGCCACTGCCTTATTAGGGTGATGCTTCTCAATGTACGATACAACAGTTTCCCATGCTTTCGGCATTTCTCTTATTGCGCCAGAAGATTGTTGCTTTGCTGTTACCTCCTCCTCCTCTGACAAACTCTCCTCCACAACTTTTTGCTGTGAAACACAATGCAACTCCAAATCGTGCAAATCGTT
The DNA here is from genome assembly GCF_002891405.2 of Cryptotermes secundus. Taxonomy (NCBI): domain Eukaryota; kingdom Metazoa; phylum Arthropoda; class Insecta; order Blattodea; family Kalotermitidae; genus Cryptotermes; species Cryptotermes secundus. Next base: position 227,983 of record NW_019724786.1, on the reverse strand, counting down.
GATGTAGACCGATTGTATATGCGTGCTAGGTCAGCCACGCTCACACCTCGTTCTCGCTTTTCAATGATTTTATGTTTCATTTATATGGTTATTTTTATTCTCTTATGGCTGTCTTTTTGCAGCTTTTCCTTCGGGGACATTTTTGCAAGGGTTATTAAACTTTGCACAAAAAAATCACAAATAATATGTCTGCACAAGTGTGTACATATTATTATGTGTGTGATCACAAGTGACACTAAGATGCTAGCGGAACGAGTGCTAAACAGACTGATGTAGCAAGCGCACAATCCATGACTTTCCTTCCCGTCACTCATTAAGTGAGTCATTTTTTTACAATTTGCTTTGCTCATTAGGCGAATTACTCATTATGAGAGGTGCTCGTTAAGCGAGGTTCCACTGTATATAATTCTAAACAATTAAATTCATGAAGATTTTGTATTCCTTATTTCATAGCTGTTTTGTGAAGTGGGCTTTAGAAAAATACCTAATAACAAGGGCTCATGTTAGAATTTATGCATATATGAATGGGTACAGTTTATGATTCACTGTGTGTGTTACATCATTCCCATGACAGATCCATGGAAACATATGCTTTGCACATACTGTACTTGTACATAAGGCAGCTCTATGTTTGAAACTGTTCCATTTCAAGGACAAAATTGTAACTTTATTCACAGTTTTTATGGGGAAAAGTGACAAAGGAACAGTTGGTTGGTTGGTTGGTTGGTTGGTTGGTTTCTAATGTCACATTTCGACAATTAAGTCATTTGGGCTTTTATTCTCAGCTGGTTAATGTACTTGCAACTCATCTTATATTCAAACACCACTTGGACAAGTTACATTATCCAGGAAAGGGAACAGATGATAAAGCAAAAGAATAAAGGGGGAGATAATAAGGACATAAAAGGAAGGAATCCCCACAAATTTCCAATGGTTCTTTTCCATTAATAGTTATAATGAACTGCAACTTCAACAGGATACAGTCATCATTTCTGTATTTGGCAGGTATATGTGTGTCTCATATTTTCAACATCATATTGAGAAAATGAAAACATACTAACACTAATTTTTCAATCTCAAACTTTGAGAATTTTCATATAACTGTTTCAGCTTTGCACAGCAGCAGGCAACCTGCCTGATCCATCAGAATCATACTGATTGACAATGCTAGCATGAATCTACTTATCGGCAAAATCTGTCTCTCTGTCCCCGCCTTTCCCTTCTCTTTAGCCATGGTAAAGAAGGACTTGACACAAGAACAACTTTCTTTAAACATTAAAAAGGTGCTCTATTAGAAAAGCCAATGAGTTTTTTTTTTTTATAAAATTGTAGAAATGTAGAATGCTTCATCTGATACTGAAGATAGTAAGTTCAGCGTTTTAACTGTCATATTTTTGGTGTCATAAACCAAACTATAACATAAATGAAACTGTCTGCCACCTTCTGCCCTTGTATCATCAGTCATTTACAAGGACAAAAACATTTAAAAGCACCAGATCTTGACTGGAAAAGTCTCAGCAATGTCCTCAACAGAAGATACCTCCCAGCATCTCTGGAAATAAAAGTTTGCTAAAAAGGCCCAGCAATGTTTTTAGCCGATGACACCATAAGCATCTTTGGAAAGCAAAACAACTGGTAAAATTATAACAGAAAGCATGCAACCTATTACCCTGCTTCATAAGAATAGAGCACAGATACAAGTACAGTCAAATCTGAGGATATTCATTTGAAACAAGAACTGCCTTATTCCCTCTATCTTTAACAAAGAAAGAAACAAAGAAAAAGTTATAAATGTAATTTATTACAGTTGTACTTAGACTTAGACCATCTGAATTATTTTAAACAGACAGGGATGACATTACAAAAGGGCACAACGATCTGCACCCACTACTCAAAAATACTGAAATATCTAGGAATCTAAATAGAACGTACCGGCAATCCTGCACGTTTTGCTGCAGCAGCTTCGAGACCCTTCTCCACAGCCTGTTTCTTGGTCCCTTCTCGTGTTGGCCTATCTGTTTTTGGAACTAGAGGGCCAACACGTGCCTTAGGATTCCATGCTTCATCCATCTTCCGCTTTCCTCTGGGTTTGAAAATCAGGTCTTCATCATCTGAACCATCTAATGCTGGGTAAACTAGACGATTAAAAACAAAAAATTGGGGGATATAACAAAAAACGATTAGATATGCAAAAAAATATTATATTTTATTGACTTATTTAACAATGATTTCTACAGTGTACAGGTTAGAGATCATCGAATGGGATAGGATAATTGTCACTGATGAACTGGAAAGAATGAGGACAGAAGTGGCGATGACTCTGATCCCTTGATTGCCTGGAGGTACTGAGAAAAACAACCAAGGCCTCAGTCAGTATAGTTAACCTCCAGCCCAAGAATCAACCTGGACTGAAAACAATGCATGAGCAATAACCATACAGACTGAGTACATACAGGGTGAACATTTAACAGGGTTCATGCCCCAAAGAATCCAAGATGAACTAACAATATCATGTTTTCATTGTTTAGTGTGATCTAACAACTGGTGCATTAACATCAATTTCTGTTCATAAACAGATTTTGAAATGAAAAATATTAATTATAATGACCTCTGACCACTGATCAAATTTACTAAATTAATTATGTCTACAAGATGTGCTATAATTTTGCCTGTGGTTCTGTATGGGTGTGAAACTTGGTCTCTGACATTAAGGGAGGAACATAGACTGAGGGTGTTTGAGAACAGGGTGCTGAGGGTAATATTTGGACCAAAGAGGGATGAAGTGACAGGAGGTTGGAGAAAACTGCATAATGAGGAGCTTCATAACTTGTACTCTTCTCCAAATATAATTAGAATGATTAAGTCAAGGAGGGTGAGGTGGACAGGGCATGTAGCACGAATGGGGGAGAAAAGGAATGCGTATAGGATATTGGTGGGAAAGCCAGAAGGAAAGAGACCACTGGGAAGACTAAGGCATAGGTAAATAAGATAATACAGAAGAAAGAGACCAAGTTTATTTAACAGGTACCAGAGAAATGAAAGTATTCATGCTACATTAACCATTTCACTCATGTATCCAAGGTTGGTCATCTCCTGGTGCTTTTTCAAGACTACCACATTTGAGCAAGGTCAGAGGGTAACACAACATGATAAACATTTCTCTTTCAGAACACACATGGAATGCACAGATTTCTCGATTTCTCCTCGGTCACTAGCTGGTAAATGCAGCTCTACCTCTTGCAGTTCCCAAGACATATCAAGATCATTTGCTGTTTATTTCTTTAAATACTGCAAACCATTAGTCTTACTTATTTATGTATTTACCCATGGAGCTGAGCCCTTCTTGAGGAGCTGCCAATTCTGCAGCTACTCAAGAATTTCCCAGCATTTTATGGAACCTGAAGGTTCATTACCATGTTCACAAGAGCCCTCCACTGGTCCCTATCCTGAGCCAGATCAATCCAATCCATACTATCCCATCCTATTTCTCTAAGGTCCATTTTAATATTGTCCACCCACCTACACCTTGGTCTTCCCATTGGTTTCTTTCCTTCTGGCTTTCCCACCAGTATCCTACATGCATTCCTCATATCCCCCATTCATGCTACATGCCCTGCCCAGCTCATGCTCCTTGACTTGACCATTCTAATTGCAAACCATTAGTCTACTGACAAAAACGGCTGGCTGGCGTGCAAGCCAGCAGCACAGTTGTTGGGAGTGAAAGTGTAACATTACATAGATCTTACATCCACATAGAAGAATTGTTAGTTTTTTCCTGCATTCTTCTCCCAGACATTTGAGGTAAGATACTAGAAACTTACTGTAGTCTTCATCCTGATGAACTTTGTCAATGTTTTCTCCATAGTCATCAGAAAATTGAATCTTTTTCCTTCGAAGTCGTGGAGACGAAATTTCATCCTTAGAACTACTGTGGTCAGGCATGAAGGCTCTGCTTATCGACAGCATTCCTGCAATTGCCTCCCTTGTGGATGGAGATGCTCTGCCAGAACTACAAAAAGTTAAGAATGTGCTCAACATATTAGAAATATATGTATGCTGCATCATCTTCAGGGTTGAGGTGTCTAGGTTGGTGAGTTCCTGTGTATATACAGCATGCAATATCCTCACCAAGCTACATGCTATGACACATAAGATGGAAGTAGCATCTACCTCCAAAATGTTGGCCACACTGCCCACATCCACATTACATAAGTAACAATCATGAAAGCCTGAAATCAGTATATGCAATATGTGCAAAGAATATATTGTCACATGTTTGGAATCCAGACGCGTTACTTCCAAGGAAATGCCAGAACAGACCGTTGCATAGGAAGTAACAATAGCGGTATTATAATTCTAACAGTGAGCTGTTGCGTAGAGAATGCCGAATCTCCCCGGAGATGAGTCTCCACGGTTATAACGAGGGTTCATTGAATAGCAGCGACCAAGGTTGTAAAAAGGGTTGAAGGCATTTGCCAAGTCAGTCGGAACCTAGATGCCATACGATATAGAAGAAAGACAGCAAGAAGTCAGTATTGGGATAGCCGTCACTGAAGACAGTTGAGATCCAGCCATGGCCAAGGTCAGTATAAGCATCGAAGTAGAGAGAGAAGTCAAGTGATACTGCGAGTAATAATAATTGTAATGTGTGTAAGTGTGAGTGTCCAATAAAGATTCGCTAAATTCGAGACCCATGTGAAGTTATTTGTCGCATGACATACCCAACACGTGACAATATTATCCCATATTTAGGAGTGACTATAGATAGGGTATGGATTGGTGAGCAGATTTATTGACCACTTATGGGTTGTAACTACAAATAATTATAACACTACTGCTGATTTCCACACTATTAATCATTCCATGCTAAGGCTTCTCAGTCTGCTTTCACTAGTCATTGCTTGGTAAAAGCTCTTGACAATGTAACCGTTCCACTGCTACGCAACTTTATTTAATGTAATCAACTTTATTAATTTGAAAGCTTAATTGTTCAAAATGAAATGCAGTTAACAAGGGTAGTGAGACATAGGTCAATTCTTCTATGCAAGAGTAAGCGTCTTCTCACGCTTACAACAAGAAACAGGAAGACACCCGTCAAAGGTTTATTAGTGGAAAGCTGCGTTAAAGAATAGGGTAAAGAAATCTTTTGTAAATTCAATACTTGGCAGTTTGTAGATGCCATAACTTAAAAAGAGTGAAGTTTTTGGGGCCCAAGCGACGCTTAAGCATTTGTCACTTTCTGACAGAAATACGTTGGAGTCAAAAATCCTTAAACGCTTGTAAGCTTTAAGCGGAGTGGAGGAATATCTAATTAAGATACCCCTATTTTTCAAAATTAGCCAATCACTAATATTTAAGGGTGTGACAGGGCAGTGACACTGGTGAAAGCAGGAATTGAAGGTTTGAGGAAGCGTCATGTTTTAACGTAAATTCGGAAACCGGAGGTTGAAAGAAACAGATGTAAATTCGGAAACCAGGGGTCGTTAGAAACAGACGTAAATTCGGAAACCGGAGGTTGAAAGAAACAGACGTAAATTCGGAAACCGGGGTCGTTAGAATTAGCCGCAAAAAGTTACACACCGGGCTCCGAAGCAGTTAGACATAAAGGTTACTGACACTGAAACTGTATCAAAAGTGGTTAAACAAGTGTTCAATATAATTCATCCAAACTTGAGATGTGCTTGTGATTTGTGTTTAATTTATTCCCTTTTCTGAGTTGTGGCCCATTCAAAGATCTGAGATAAGAGGTCCTCAGCTCTACCAAACCAACAAAACCCCCTCCTTTAAAATAACCCTGAGATAAATTTAGCAACAAGAAAGAAGAACCTACTAGAGGCGACCCAGCGTGTGAAGAAGAAGGAGGAGGAAGGAGGAGCAAGAAAAGGGCGGTAAGAACAATGGCTGTTCCTCTGCAATGTTTTCACTAGATACTTCATGGTGAAGAATATTAACAAGTGTGGTCCTTCCACTTCCATGGTCACTCCACTGCCTGCTGGTTAATTCTCCACACCTGAACTCTGAACTGTAGTGTCAACTGTCTTAAAATAACCCCTCGGTGTAAACACCCATCGAATACACCGTTCTTCTTTTGTTTTGCACATGTTCATTTCCACGGGAATGTGTTTACCGAGCTGTTGCTTAGAAACGGTTGCATAACCCTGTTGTTCCATTATTGTGTGTATGTTGTGGGTGTTACCTAGCAACAGCTGCTGTTTACCGAGTCACTGCTCAGGAACAGGTCTATATGCAACAACATAAATGTCTGAGAATGACACACATTACTCAAAGCACTTACTCTATATCTTCTAATCTTGGATTATGTTCCCCACGGTCTGCATAACCAGAGGCTTTCAACAACTCTTCAATTCCATTCTTGGGTGTGTCTGAAACAACATCCACTTCACCTGCTACATCCAACTCTGTACTTGGCTCAGACTTGCCATTTATATAGAGGCCTAAAACAGTGACAAGTTAAAAATAAGCATTACATTTACATCATTATTTTACTGTATAAGGGCTGTCAAGAAGAGTTCTATCCCTGTCAATATAACAGGCATCCGACATTAGGAATTTAATTAAAAATAACCCAACTTCAATATTTAAAACACTTTTCATACAAGAAAGATTAGTTTTGTGGCAGTAACAAATATATAAGTAGAAAACAAATTCCGTGACTTGAGTCCACAACCGAACTATGCTGACCAAGTGACCGCCGCTTGTCGGCAAAGTCAGTGCCAACTTTTAGCAAATAGAGGGTGTTACATGGTCAGTGCAACAAATCCCCATGGCCGTTAATTTCGGTTTTCTAGATCGGATCCACTATTTTCTTGAAAGAGCTCCTCAATTATCCTCATGAGGCTGAGTGGTCTGCATTCCAGACCCACTACTTCTCAGAAAATACAGTAGTCAGACCTCTGACCACTAGACCACAGTATATATACTAACTATAATTACTCTCTGTATGTTACCACTGGCATGTGCATTACAAAGGTCAAAACAACACATACTGTGGAAGCCGGACAAATAAATAAATAATATTCTAAATACAAATTAATAAAATTCATAGACATTATTTTTAGATAGTCAGTGGCCAATATTTACAATTGCAGTCAATGTACAGAACAGCAGTCACATGAATAACAAATGTTATAGGCCAAAACATGTAATGTATTAATAAAACATATATAAATGATTATTTGTTTACCCATATCTACTGATGAAACCTCCTATTTATTCAATGCTTCAACACATTATTTCACATACAGTTAAATTTATTTACATACATCACAAACGCAACTTACTTGGTAGTTTAAGTGATGATAAGGATTCAAAGGTGTGCCTACGGTTCTTTGGTAACTCATCAATCATGAGACTATCATCATCACTTTCATCATGAAAATCATACACAGAGTCACTTAACTGTCTGCTGGAATCTTTGGCCCTGAAAATAATTTATCAGTGTGCATTTTAGGATATGACTGACTTGAGCAAGAATAACTGTCACCTTGAGTCAATATTCCTGTACAGAGAAAATGCAGTGATGCTATAATGGAAAGTAGACAGAATGATAGAACATCATAAAAACTGCACTACTATAATTCTTTAACTCCAGGAGTGTTCAATGAGCAAAAATAATTTTCTGTAAACTGGTTCTCGTAAGAAGTAAGTAGTTTCTCAGTATCTGAACACACATAAAACACACAATGTTTCGAGAAAGTTGCAATTTTTTCTTCAGACTGATTATACTTAAAATTGGCACTAAATTTACTCCAGCTTACTGATATGCATGAGTGGCATCTATTAAGAGCCTTTCATTGTTATGTTTACCAGCGAAGTTTACCAATACTGATAATTCATGCAGCAAACATTCAATCTATGTTCTGCCTTCAAATTGTAACCATACATCATAACCTCAGCTAGATATAACATGTTCAGTTACTAACCCAAGTTTCAACCTCATGACAGGTCCACTCTTGAGGAAGCCTGCTGTCTGCTCCTCAAGGACAGGCAGCTTCATATCATCCTCTTCTTCCTTTAACTTTACATGATTGTCTATTGAGCGTCTGGTCAACTTGTTCTCACTAAGAACTGCATTGCCTATGTCAGCAGAATCACTGATCCTTGCACCGAAGGCATTTGTACTGTATGGATATGTGGCAGGTTTTGGCAGTGTCAACTTCAGAGGTGGTCGTGGTGCAACAGGGGCTGGGTTTCTGCTGATGGTTTTCAATGTCAGCTTCAAGGGTTCTTTCATTATAACCTACAACACAAATATTTCTGTTGGCATAGATTTATTTCAAATCAGGAAGACTGAAAGACATAAATATTCTTTTCTTAAAATACCAAGCATTTGATGACTTCCAACATCTGTAACCTTACTGGAATTTAATATTTAACCTTCTACTTGATGCATATGTCTTGTTAATGCAACACTTCATATATGATTGGTTAACACCATACATTTCAGGCAACATCTACACATAAGCAGAGAAGCAAATTTATCAACATACTAACTATCCTTCGTCCCCAACATTTTGTCAGTATTTCCCATTCCACTCTGTGCAGCTTACAGTCTCTATGGGTTAAAGTCAGTGCACTGTGCTTTCATTACTTTTGAATCTGTGCTGAGAAAGAAAACAAAAAGGTCAAAGTATTTCATACTTTTGCCTCCAAGGACCAGCAGGCATGATATACGAGGGCAAGTCAATAAGTAAGTTACAAATGGATATAGAACTTAAACAAATAAAAGTACTGATTTGAAAAATGCTCTTATTTCTCAACATAATCTCCCTGTTCATTGGGGCACTTGTCCCATCATTTTACAAGCCCCTGAAAACCAGCAGCATAAAATTCTTTGGGCTGCTGTCAGAACCAGGCGGTGACTTCCCTTACTACAGCTTCATCGTCAGAAAAATGTTCAGCCAAAAGATGGTGTTTAAGAGGGCTGAACAAATGGGAGTCACTTGAAGCAAGGTTGGGCTATACGGACGATGCTCGAGGACTTCCCACTTGAAATTTTGCAGTGTCTCATTTGTCTTGTTGGCAGTATGGGGATGTGCGTTGTCATGCAGAGCAACATGCCTTTGGTGAGGAGTTCTGATCACTTCCATTGAATGGTCTTACGAAGTTTCCCGAGGATGTTACAGTAGGAGTCGGCATTTACAGTTTGTCCTTGAGGCTGGAATGTGGTGAGCAGTATGCCTTCATGATCCCAGTCACCTCCTGGTTCTGACAGCAGCCCAAAGAATTTTATGCTGCTGGTTTTCAGGGGCTTGTAAAATGATGGGACAAGTGCCTCAATGTACAGGGAGATTATGTTGAGAGATAAAAGCATTTTTCAAATCAGTACTCTTAATTGTTTAAGTTCTATATCCATTTGTAACTTACTTATTGACCTGCCGCAGAATTCATGCTGCTTATATTTATTCAAATTCAATACTTACTGGCTCCTCCATGCCTTGAGGCTGTGAAAAATCCACAAAATCTTTATTTATTGGTTTCTTTTTCTTCCTTTTTGATTCCCTTTCTGGTTTTGGTGGATTCAGAGAATTCAGGAAGCGTTCTGCATGCCGCACTTCCTTGCTCAAATCTTTCAACAGTTTCTGACTCTGAATACTGGCAGGAATTTCTTCTCTTCTAACCTTACTGCTCTGGAAGAAAAAAGTTTATTTAAAAAGGAAAAGCATATGTTCATTATATCTACACTGGAATTCTTTATCATAAAAAAAAAACAATTTCAGATTCATGCCTCAAATAAGATAGACTGTCTGACCTACCCACACCTCCAAACTGTGTGAAACACTGACATTCACCCCTAACTAGATGGGTCTGGAGACTGCTGAAGGCCGAGTCAACGAAGAACCCATGACAAACTTCTAGAATAACAGTAGCAATAAAAAGTAGACGAGAAATTCCTGAAGAAAAGTATGAGCTTAAAGGTGGTGCAGTGCAGATGTGTGTGGAGAATCAGGCGTGAAGTACAGAGTTCTGTGAGTCCAGCTGAGTGCAGTGAAGACAAGAATTTAGTTCACTGCAGTGGCCTCACAGTGAAACAATAATAGACAAAGATAACCTGATATCAACAAAATGAATGACTACTGACGGTGGGAAAATAACCATTCAAAAAAAAAATGACAAATATTACAGCTGATGTCACATGTGAGATCGAAAACAGATCCACCGCTGCAAATGGTTTTAGAACAGCTAAAAGAACTGAACCTGAACATAAGAGCCAGGCAATAACCCAAAAGCACATAAGCACCAGATAAGAAAACTAGTGGCCTTGCAAGAGAAACTGGAAACCTGCCAAAAAGAACTAAAAAGCAAAGTAAGTGCCACAAAGGCTGACCAGTGCAAATTTGAAGGAATAACAACAGGCACACCAGACACACAGCTGAAGGCATCATGGCAGTGGTTCAACAGCAGGCTCAGAATCTTTGCAAGTTCAGCAAGTGACATGAAACATAAAACCAACAACATGATCTGACATAATGGTGACTCCGTACGACCTGGAAGTGACATTTTGGAAGTTTGAGATGTAGCTGGAGGCAGTGGAAGGCTGAACAAGTTGCAGAGGTGGACAGAATTCTGAGACCAGCACCATCATGGTGAAGCCACCATAGTTTCACAGATCACTGCCCTGGGCAGTGTTTAACGATAAGACAAGGCCATGGTTGATAACAGTAGTTTAGCAGCCCAGGAGAAGGCCACACCTACTTGGCATTGTGTGTGATGATATTGGCCAAGCCAATATCATCACACACAGAGTCCCGGCTGAAGCAACATATGAAAACATACCTGGAACACTGAAGGGCCATTACAGAGGCCACTGGCTGATGACAGCCTACCAGTCTCAAATCAAAGCCAGGGCCCAGCTCTGCAGTGAGTCACTACATGTATTTCAATCAGCCATCAAGCAGTTAGCCAACTGGGCCCGTTTCGCTGAAGAAACTTCATCCAGAGTGACGCAGCCTATGCATTCTTCAATGTAGTAAAGGACAGGAAAGGACAGAGCATGGTTTCATGAGTGGGAGAGTTTACAACCAGGACCCAGCTAAGCAGTATGTCACTACAAAAATTTTCAGCAACCATCAAGCAGTTGGTCTCTCCAGTGTGAGACAGCATTTGTGCTCATCAATGGTGTGAAGGGACTGAAAGTGACAAAGCAACTCCTTATGAGTGGCAGAGGTCTCTCAATGAAGCCCTTAACCAGGCCCTAAAGCTAGAGGCCATGGAAGTAGCAGCCGCAGCACCAGCTAGGTTGCAGGAAGAAAAGGCTGGAGCCCCAAACAACAGCAGGGACTGAGCTTCACAGACTAAATGACCCATATGTTGGCAGTGTAGTGTGTCATTGCCAAAAAGAACGCTGACAGAGGCATGACAAGGAGGCAATTCAGGACTCCGGAAATCAATAAAAGCTGATGTGAGATCAGGGCCAGAAGCACAATGTCAATGCTCTCTCCTGAAAACCACATCAAGAAGAACAGACTCATTACCAAAAATTCAGGGCACTGGAGAATATCAGCAAGGTTTGATTTATTGTGGCCATAGCCACAGGTGGCTGGGAGCCAGCTATCCTAAGGAGGGAGCAGTTGAATGACCATGAGACAGGACTAAGTCTACAAGAAGTGGAAGATGAACAACACATCAAATGGAAAGAAAATGCCAACTGCAGCCCCACTTACAAGAGCTACTGGGCCCCTAGGAAGTCCCTTGCAGTAAGGGATGGCATACATAAACACCACTGGGAGTATATCAACAGACAGTCCTCCCTTGGAGCAAAGCAAATGATGTACTCACTGAAACCCAAGGAAGACAGGTGGACACCTGGGTGTAAACAAGACCTCAGACAAGGACAGCTAAAGGCACTACTGGTTCCAAGCAAGAAACAATGTTGAGAAGTGGTGCCAGCATTGCCATGGTTGTGCAACCAAATGCAATCTACAGTCAGGTCCTCATGCATCAGTACAATGTTGGGGCACCATATGAGATGATAAACACTGGAAGAGTAGGATCCTTCTCTCAGAGTAACCAAGGGAACTGATACCTTGTGATTGTGATGGACTGTTTCACAAAGTGGCCAGAGGCCTGCACTGTCCCTAACCACAAGGCGTCGAAGGTGGCAAAAGTCCTGGCGACCAACTTCTTCTGCTGCCTTGGAGTACCGTGGGAGCTGTAGTTATCCAGGCCATAACTTTGAGTCTCGCCTTATGCAGGAGGTAAAATGCCTGGGAGTGAGCAAGACAAGCTCTACCCACCTCCACCAGCAGACAGCATGGTAGAAAGGTATATAAAAACAGTTAAGGAACACCTGCGAAAAGCTGTGGTGTAGCAATACACGGACTGGGATGCAACGCTGCCCATCTTTCTCATAACACTAGGGAAAGAGCATCCTGAAGCACATATTTTGTATTTCTTCTATACTGTTTTATAATTATAATGTGACTAAGTAAATAAAGTAAAGCTATTCCTGTACCAGGCCGTGAGGGCCCATAGGGTTGTGAGACGTTGAGGGTCCCACATTATCTAGACAATCGGCTCAAAGATGGCGGTAAGGCTGTCAGCCTTACGCGCCGGCTGCACTTTACTCCCCAGGAAAATTATTTAATCCCTGGTAGTAATTTCTGTTAGAGGCTGAGTCAACCGCAGGGCCACAGTGCAGCTGGAAGGATTAGGTCAGTTCAAAAAAATTCAATGACCTCACTGGGACCTGAACCCGTGACCTTCCGGCTTGTAGCATAGCCCCTCAACCAACTACGCTACCACATGCTCCTAATTAGAATGTGAGTACACAAAGTAAAGCCTTCACTAATTTAATGTTTTCAATACTTACATCTTTATCTTGGTTCCACTGCTTTAATGTTATGATAAGAGCCTTAACTCCAATAAGTAATGTAAGAGGGCACTTCAAACCCATATTATTCATCTCTCTCAAATCATTTGCAATGGACCTAGCTGCATACCAATTTGTTGTCTCAAATGCTGGAAATCGGAATTTCTCTGGAGTATGGATCTTCTTTTCAATCTCATATATTCTAAATGGAAAAAAACAAATTTGTTATCACTGAAACATAAGACACCTGTCTGAAAGGCAGCAGGTTTCTATTCTAACATCCAAACAAAAATGTTAATGAAAGGAAATTTGTAGACAATCCACGTTTATTTTATTAAAATGTTTTTTATGAAACATAACATTTTTTAAGCATTCAATTTTGAATGAATGACAAGAGCTGCACAGAAATATCTGTTTCATGCTAGAGAGGACTACCTTCAAGGCTCCACAAAATGTTCTGTGCTTTAAGGAGTTGACTCACAATATGAAAATGTATTTATACCATGAGTGAGAAATACATGTAATTAAAATAAAAATTTATTTACAAAAGAGTCCGCTTATAGCTTCTCATGGGCGCATTCGGTATATAACAGATTCTCATAATACAGAAAACTTTAACAGAAAAAATAAGCACCACCATGGAAAATAACATAAAACCTGGAAATTTTCTCTCCATATCATTAAGGAACCTTTTCTTAGAACTGACCATTCTTCTACACAAAGTAGGTCACAGATGCTATTTTACTATCCTGAGGCTACACGACCGAAGAGAGATGAAGTGACAGGAGGTTGAAAAAACTATATAATGAGGAACTTCATAACTTGTACTCTTTTCAAAGTATAATTAGAATGATCAAGTCAAGGGGGGTGAGGTGGGCAGGGCATGTAGCACGAATGGGGGAGACGAGGATTGCATATAGGATATTGATGAGAAATCCAGAAGGAAAAAGACCACTGGGAAGACCAAGGTGTAGGTGGGTGGACAATATAAAAATGGATTTTAGAGAGATAGGATGGGATGGCATGGATTGGACTGATCTGACTCAGGATAGGGCTCTTGTGAACATGGTAATGAACCTTCAGTTCCATAAAATGCTGGGAAATTCTTGAGTAGCTGCAGAATTGACTGCTCCTCAAGAACTCAGCTCCATGAAGTTAGTTAGAGGCTACATGCAGGGTCTTCCAAAACTGAGCATCTCATTATCATTCTCACTAATAACCCTACAATCTAGCTTACTATTTGCATCACTGACTGTAAAGTAATTAATATTTCTCATGCCTCATTGCCTTGCACCTATTATTGTTCTTACCATATTAGAGAATGTGGCACATGACAACATTGTCTTGTCATCAAAGAAATACATAACTTAGACCCCAATAAATTCCATGGTTTATCAGGAAAATTCTTCTTAAAACAAATTTTCTTCTCTTAACTTCATAAAATTACTTGTATTAAACCTGAAGACACTCAAATATTCAGAGCTCAGCATTGCTGATATATGCATAAATATTCAAAGTCCTCGAAAGATGCATAAGGTTTCACTGTAAGAGGACACTGTTTCTTACTGTAACTGCATACTGATGTTCAAACTGTGCAAGAAGTTTCCACCAAACACCAAGGAATCAACAGGAGTAAGAACCGCATGAATCCAGCCAGTTGGAATTAGCATCGTCTCACCTTCCTTCATTACACATTTATAACACATGTCAACCTGAAAAGTGCATAAGACAACTGACAGGGATCCTAAATGCTAGATTCTCTCACTGAAATACAAAGATAGAAGGTATAAACTTGTTCCAGTGACTCACAGCATGCTACTGATAATTCACTGAAAATAACGTATATTACAAAAATAATGCAAATGTTCTGACACTCATTTTAAAACGTTTTAGAATCTAAGATCTGACAACAATAATGAAAAATGTAAACTGAGATTCATTTTACACATCTAGAGAATTCCAAAAACATTTTCTTCATGCAAAAGCATGGGGTTCATCTCATTCAAAACCATATATCAAACAAGTAAAATATGTTATACCTGGTCTCCAAAGAATGTCTCACTCTGTGTACTGGAATTCATCCAACGCTGATACAGTGAAAGGTTTGCTTGGGTAGGTCTGATTATATAGAATATTTTCTGGCCCTACAAGAATTCAACTAATATTAATCACTTCTTCCTTCCTTTAAAAGACAAATACACATATAACATAAGCAGTATGTTCTACATCTGCATATACTGCACATGCTACCTACCACATTGCATGGTTTTACTGTGCATCAAAATCTATAAAATGTTACTCTATGCCACAAACAATGCCACTTACTCGTAATATATGGTACCACACTGAAGTACCGCCAAAATCTATGTGGAAATCTGTGTAAGAATCTTTCACTCCCATGAGGCAATACTTTTGAACTTCAGGTTTCCTGAACTCTGTGTCATCTGGTAAGTCGTTTGGCCACACGTAATTTACCCAGTCCAGCTTACGAGCAATATATGGAGCATCTACCATCTGTGAAAGACTAGAAGAGGAACAAAAATATGTCTAATACATCCTGTCCACTTCAGAAGACTGAAGGCAGCAACAAGCACACAGCACCAGATTCTATCAAAACTAAATAACAAAACTGTAAACAACAGCACACATAGATACAGTGAGACTTGAAATCCATGATTTAAAACTACTGCAATAGTCTGAAACCTTAGATTAGTCACATGCTTCATTCACAGTTCTTTGACTCACTTGCCACATGTGGGTAGTGCCTCTGTTGACACTTTTCTTTCACTGTTAGTGTGGAATTTTACTAATACTGGCAATGCATTTACACATTTTACCAACCAAAATGCCAAAAATCAACAACAAATAATTAGGACTGAAATCTGAGAAAATCTTTGAAGTCACGGAACTGTAAAAACACTGCTTCAACTATACTCTGACATAGAATCACTACAGAATTTTATAAGAATCCCTCAAAGCAACATTAAGTGATGCTAAAATTCCTGAGAGTAACGTTCTAATGTCCAAGACATAGCTTTCTTCTCTTCATAGATGCTTGAAAAATTTAAAAGTTGAAATGCTTTGAAATTAACTCTCCAAACACTTCTAATACATTCCCCAAAGATGCAAACTTCACGCTAGGAAGAAACCAAAGAGATAGGGGTTATTTTTTTTTTGCTCCTATCAGAAGACAGACACTATAATGAATATGAATATTGCTTAACATTATTAATACCATTAATGAAATATTAACATCAAAAATATTAGGACCACCTGTCTACATGGAGCAGACATTTTCTTGAAATGCTTATGGCTGCTCAACCAGCCAAGATACTGTTTGTTTTATGGAACCTCAATGTTCAGCACTGCACTGATCAAAGTTGGCTACTGCAATGTGTCCTGAGACAATCAAATGAGGCCCACACCTTTATAACTCACTACTCTGGACAGTATGTCATTATTCTTCCACCTATACACAGATGTCATAAGAGGTTTCTACTACCAAGGATTTCACATTGTATGCATTTCTGCTCTTTCTCCATGGCTACTGTACATCCTGGCCTGCTCATCCTCATTTTTGAGGGTTATTGAAAAGTAACCTCTGGTGAGCTGTTAATAAAACAAGCAATTAGGAAAAACATTAATGTATACAAAAAGGATGTATATACTTAAGCTACTTCTCAACGTAGTCACTGCCGGAACTGAGGTATTTATTGTATCTGCAAATCATCTTCAAAGATTAAATGACACACCTTAAATGAACATAAACATTTATACTTACCCAGTGTGAGAGAATTCTAAACTGATCACATTTAATGTCTTTGTTCTTTGTTCTGGTGGTGACGTATAATACTCAACAAACTCGTCAAGCTTCATTCGGATGTCCGTCTGCCGAGTCACATCAATAACGTCAACTTCACGATCAGATCCTAAAAGATTAACATTAAAAACCATAAAACTAACATGCATCTTTTTATAATAAACATGTGTTTGCAACTCAAATCTGCAGTGATGCCATTTTCACATTGGTGTTTACATCATCTGGCTTCAGGATAAAAATTACAGTTATTGGAAAGAATATAGACAGGTTCTCTTTCCATGTGCCAGTGGCAACTTGAAATATGAAAGTCAGATTCTCTGAAAAGTGACCACCAGTCTCTCAGTGTTGACCAGAAAGGCCACCATCTTCTCCCATGTGACTCAATATTGCAAAACTACAGTTTAAAAATCTGCATGCCAAAATTTCCAAATCAAATCACCATCTTCCATTTCTCACATTTGCATGACATCAGTGTTCATGTAAGATGGACTGAAACAGGAAAACTGGCATTAATCTGTCCCTGAACAGAAAGGAGGGGCTCCCAACACCCATTTTATATTTATAACTGTATACGTGTATATTATAGAAAATATGCCATAATTACATACAATAAATATAAGGATCTTGTTCTAGTACCAACATCAAGCAAAAAAGCTCCTACAAAATTACGGCTCCTAACACTTGATTAGCAAGATGTGGGTTACGTTATGCTCAGCCACCACGCCTGAAGTTTTGGAGTGGTCTAAAATTCCTGGTACCACACAGCTCGGTTATACATTCAGTAGACAGAGGTCAGTTTCATATCATTTGTATAAATTATATAACAATGCAAACATACTGCACTGTCAAACCCTTAATTTCATTAAAAAATGTAAGGTAAACATTTTGTGGGCCGGTCACGGTAGCCGAGCGGTCTAAGGCATGTACTGTCTTCGCTCACTTGGAAACCGGGATTGTGGGTTCGAATCCCACTCAGGACATGGATGTTTAGTTTGTGTGTGTGCGTTTTTCTGTGTTTGTGTACAGGGAGAGGCCTTGTGACGTGCTGATCACCCACCCAAGCAGTCCTACCGAATGTGTAAGGTCTAGAAAAACAGAATGAAGTTCATCGAGGTAGGCCTAGGCCCACTGGGACTGTAGTGCCAAGAAAAAAAAAACATTTTGTGGACAGACTGCTATTAAATTATGGGGGTCATCCAGAAAGTAAAGACCATTTGTGCATAGCACTTGTGCAGGTCAATGAATTGCACCATTTGAAGGTTAGCAGTCTTTTAGCAACAAGCCTAGTGAATGGTGCACTGATTCTATTGTTTTGCAATTTTCTGTAGTATTTAAAAGTGAGTAAGAACTTTGAGAATCTTGCCCATTGTGAAGTGTGAAGTGTAATTCAGTTTTTCAATAAATAAAATGTCCATCCAATTGAAATTTACTGGCAACTTACTGTAGTGCATGGGGAAGGTGTAATGAAGGAGTCAAATGTGAGGAAGTGGTGTTGAATGTTTAACGAGGACAGGACAAATGTTCATGATGAGGAGTAATCCAGGCGCCCATCCCTCGTTATTGAGGACTTGAAAAACAGGATTGATCAACACATCAGGACAAACAGGAGTTTCACTCTTCATGAAATTCATGAGAAACTTCCTCATGTTTCTAATTCACTGATTTATGAAATTGTTACAGGGTATCTCCACTGTAAAGAAAAAAAATTGTGCTAGATGGGTGCCATGGATGCTCACTAAACAACACAAGAGCAACCATATGGGTGCTTCTCTGACATTTTTGGAGCATTATCAACAAGAGGGCAATAGTTTTTTGGACCAGGTATTCGCAGTTAAAGGAGATGAAACATGGGTTTCACATATCATCCCTGAAAGTAAACGTCAATCTCTGGAGATGTATTATTCTCATTCATTGTCAAAACCCATAAAATTCAAACAGATTTTGTGAACCTGGAAAGTCCATGCCTCAGATGTTGGGACTGGAAAGACATCCTTCTGGTGGTATTCAGTGAAAGAGAAATTTTAGGAAATTCCTCATGAATTTCATGAAGAATGAAAAGTCTGTTTGTCCCGATGGACATTTTGTGCACTGAAAAACTGAAATACAGCTCACACTTCACAATCAGTGCAATTCTTGAATTTCTTACTCATTTTTAAATGCTACAAATAGTCACAAAATGACAGAATCAGCACATCATTCACTTGGCTTGTTACTAAGACTACTGAGGCTCGCTCATTAACCTTGAAGTGGTGCAATTCATTGACCTGCGCAAGTGCTATGCACAAACGGTGCATGATCCTTGTAAAATAAATGCACTCCTATAAGGGTTTGGATTGGTAACTGGATGTACTGGACTCTTATAACTTGTAGCTACAAGTACCTATAACGGTTTCATTGATCTATGCATTTAAAAAAAACACTACAGCACATGCTAAGTCTCGATCTATTATATCTTTACCAGTTGTTGCCTGGTAAAGGCTCCCAACAACAGATACTCCTCTGCCTCTGCACTGATGCCCTTACTTGCTAAACACTGTCTGACACTTAACCATTTGCTGCTAGCTCTCACTATATACCATCAGCATAGACATTACAGAAAACGCTGTTTCCAACAATATCTTTGATTGCCGCCTGTATATCTGTTGCTGCAGAAAGGTGTTTACACAGCTGTTGCCTCACAAAGGACCATGTAATTATATCAGAATACACCCATCTGCAACCAGGTTCACAAAAACTAATGTCAGTGAATTTCAAAATAATTATGCGGAGGCTGTGTATAAATTTAAATTTATATCTCACTGCATTTTTAACTAGCATGAAACAGCAGTATCTATGGTGGTCTGAGTCCCTAATGTTATTATAGAGAAGGGAACAAAAAAGTTGGACAGGCAATGCCCAAAGAAGCCAACGTGTGCAGTAATCAATGCTACTAGGAACATATTACCACCTTTATTTTTGTTTCCAAGAGTCAGGATGCGTGACTTTTGTTAACATAACCCAGAAGAAAGTCTGGAACTAGAAAACTACCCTCCCAGTGGGTGGGCGATGGGATCTTTGTCTTAAAATAGTGCTAAAAATCTCAGTTGAGATACAGCAGAAATAATTATGTATTAAATTCTCATGAACAGCCATAAAAGTCACTGCACTTGAAATGCTATGCTTTATGCACAAGAGAACAGTATAGTTTCACTCACATTCACGCCAAACTTTTGACACTGACTTCAGTCCTTAGACATGGCTGTCTTTGGACTGCTCAAATATAGGCTTGCTGCCCATCAAAATGGTTGGCTTTCAAACCAATGAGGAAAAACCACAATTGTATCCCACATAACTGGCATCACTCACAAAGCCTTCAATCCTTCTTTCATAGAAATAATAGTATAGCAAGTTCTGAAAAACAGGATCTAGCTGTTTCACACAATTATTCAATTGTGACAATTTTGCATATTCTGCGCTTACTCACAGGTCTGAATAATGCTGAATGTACAGATCAGTAAGAGAATTCTGAAAATTTTAATACTGTTAGGAGATTGTCCCTCTCTGACACTCCTGATGTTCAAAACATAACTGAAGAACCTCATTATGCCTGTCCAAAAAAAAAATCACATGTTCAAAACAAAGCTGAAAAACCTCATCATACCTGTCCAAAAAAAAAATCCCATGACACAGCCATGTCGGCTCCAGTAACTGTAAATCTTGCACTACACCGATCCCAAAAGAAAAAAAGCGATAAGGGGAAAGAGAGAGGGTGAGGATGGAAAGAGGAAAGGTTGGGGGAGAGAGAAAGTGAGTCCAAGGAAAAAGGGAAAGTCCAGAATTTTAACTGACACATCAGAATGAAAATGAATTGCAGAAGAAATTCAAGAAAGGAAGAAGAGAACACACACAGGAAATAAAGCTGCCATTAAAAAAAGGACTTAACAAACAAAAGAAGCGTATTGGTTTTGACCTGTGTTCAGATAAGTGACATTTATGTTCATGATGGCAGTGACACATTTACTTCTGACCTTGGGCCGGGCCATAGCTATGGTTAGCTGCTGGCTAACCAGTGCCAGCATAGCACTGGTTAGCCAGTGACTNCATAGCTCAAGCGGTTAGTCACTGGCTTTCCACCGCGGCGGCCCGAGTTCGTTCCCGGGTCTGGTTAAGTGGGATTTGTAGTGGACAAAGTGGGGCTGGGGAAAGTTTTCTCTTAGTACTTCGATTTCCCCTGCCAATCTTCATTCCGCCAATTGCTCCACAATCACCCTCACCTATCATCTGGGGCTGGTACAATAGGCCAGAAGTGGCCGCAATGCAAGGGACTTAGTCCCACCCCACTAACAATAAAAAAATACTTCTGACCTAAGCCATGACAAGGACATGACTGCTGCAACAGAAATAGACTGTAAGAAATCTGATTCAATTTCAGTTAACCTTTAAGAGACGGCCATTTAAATTCTGGTAGTGGTAGCAGGATGGAGTTAATTTAAATGCCCGCCACTGTAGAGTAATAAAAATTGTAATCATGTTACTCAAAATGCTGTGATTTCTACAATTTTTGTGATAAACGAACGAAATAAACGCTGCTTTTATCTAGAAAGAATATAGAATCAGTTATTGTAATTTACCGATTTTAAAATCTCTAAAAATTTTTACACTGATGCCAAAAAAAATTTTTCCCCTCAATTTCGAAAGTCTGTGCACAAAAATGCACACAGTTCCTGCAAAAAACATTTCTGCAGTCTGAATTCCTGCTGGTGACATCATGCTCTAACTATGGCTTGTGTTGCTACAAGATCCGATGTTTATGCTTCATTCATCATTCTCCAGTTCGTAGGTTCCTTTCAGTATGAACGAGTGTGGGCGATGTGTACTCGTTCGCAGAAACACTGACTGTTTTATCTCGTATGGCCAAACAAGACGTAGTCTCTTTTGAAATATAGCCGAGCAGTGTCAGAACGTTCAAGTCTAGCGTTGTGTTTAGCTGTCCACAATGGCCTCGTATTTGGAAGATGCTGAAATTGAGAATCAGCTTATAAATGACACCAATTCAGACTGTTGTACCGATGACTCTGAGAGTTGCGAGGAAAAAAGTGAATCAGAAATTGAAGTCGATGAAGAACCATCATCTTCGTCGGCAACCTGGGGACCACCACACCAGCGTGGCAAGAGGAGTGTGAATAATTATTCAGGTGGAGCTGTGGGCAAACTGTGGCAAACAGTTATAGCATCTGTCGTCAAACCTGGAAATGGACAAATAAACTATTTTTCCATCTCCTGGATCTGAACAGTTACAGCCTGTTGTCACACAGAGAATTTCGTCTCGCTCTTGTGCGGAACATGCTGGAAGGGGTCCACTTCGCCCTCAACGGCCCAGGGGTCGAACCCCTGCCGTTTCATTGGAGATACCTCGATTAGAGGAGCTCAAACCACATCACTGGCGGTTGATTTCGACGAAGAACCATCATCTTGGTCGGCAACCTGGGGACCACCACACCAGCATGGCAAGAGAAGTGTGAATAATTATTCAGGTGGAGCTGTGGGCAAACTGTGGCAAACAGTTATAGCATCTGTCGTCGAACCTGGAAATGGACAAATAAACTATTTTTCCATCTCCTGGATCTGAACAGTTACATCCTGTTGTCACACAGAGAATTTCGTCTCGCTCTTGTGCGGAACATGCTGGAAGGGGTCCACCTCGCCATCAAGGGCCCAGGGGTCGAACCCCTGCCGTTTTATCGGAGATATCTCGATTATAGGAGGCCAAAACACATCACTGGCCGACTTCCTCGCGTGGGAAACGAAGAACCGTCCAGACAAAGTGCGTGAAGTGCGACGTTGGACACTGGATTTCCGGATGTTTCCAAGATTTCCACACGAAGCCAACAGTCCATTAGACGACGCAGATGGGAAGAGAGACAACTTATAAAGCTGGTGACCAAAAATCATGTAAGTAGAAAAAGCATTTATAACTTAAAATTAGAGTTTAAAAAGCCGGCCGCACGCGTGGACTGCGTGACGACATATGGCGTCATTCGTCCCCTTGACTTTATTTTCATGACGCCATATGGCGTCGCTCAGCTCTTAAAGGTTAAGGTAAATTACTTTCATGTTCATGAAATTAGTTAAAAAAAAACAACAAATTTTTCACTATGTAGGAGAAGTAGAGAGGAAACTTAAGCCTGATGAATGTACTGCCAAGTTTTTTAAGAGAGTTTTCCTTGATAAAGAAAAACTAGTACTTAAAGTGAGCATAATTTGAAAACTTTCAACACAGGTTCCCCAACCCTGTTCAAACTCACTCCTTATTTGGGTCATCTGAAGAGTACAAAATAATGCAAAACATTCTGGCAAACATTTATGAAGAATTAATGATTTAGGCTCTCATGGAGGTGAATCATACTGATAATTATGACATGTGTTAAAAATATTAGCATCAACTATCATCCAAATGCAAATTAGTGTACGAGTGGGAAAACCAAATAATGTGAAGTGGTATTCACATGTACCATTCCCTCCATCTACATATTATATTGCATTTTATATCAGCAAGAATTCACAGAAAATTAACTAATTTTCTACAGGTCTGTATAACATATGAAAGCAATATTAAGATTAGTATATGCTTCCTTTTCATGCAGAGCAATCATGTAGAAGTGTCGGAAGTAAAGTATTAGCTTTCACATAATTATTACCTTTACCTTGTTACTGTCATTACAAAATTTCATTCTCATACTTAGAGCAAAAAAGACAATTTTACATTAAAACAATTTAGAAACATACTCATCAAGACTTCCTCCATCACATAGGAGGGGGTACCCAAAAGAAACCGAACTTTTTTTTTTTAAACTTATTTATTCAAATTTTAAGCACAAACCTTCAATCCCCTTCAAAGTACTCTCCACTTACACTAATACACTTGTCTAGTCTTTTATTCCATTTTTCAAAACATTGTCTAAATTCATCTTTTGAGATGCTTGACAGCGCCTCCGTCGTTTTTTCCTTCACCTCAGCAACATCAGCAAAACGTTTTCCTTTCATGTCTCTTTTCATTCGAGGAAACAAAAAAAAAGTTCTGATCATTTCGGGACTCTTCTTTCAAAGCACAGCATGCTTCCACGCGACCTTGTTTTTGTTCAGCAGTCATGGCACGAATTTCGCAGCCACCCTTTTCATTCCCAAATCTTCTGTCAAAATTTGCTGAACTGAGCTCCACGTCACTCCCAACACCTCCACAATTTCTTCAATGGTCCGTCGTCGATCTTCCTTGATGATTTCACGAATTTTTTCAACATTTTCATGTGTTCGGGCCGTGGAAGGATGACCAGAACGAGGTTTGTCATCAACTGACATATCACCATTTTTGAAACAGGAAAACCACTCAAACACTTGAGTTTTCGCCATAGCATCGTCCTTGTATGCCGTTTTTAACATTTCAAGAGTTTCTGTTCCACTTTTCCCGAGCAAAAAGCAGAATTTCACTGCCGCACGCTGTTCACGAAAATCAGCCATTGCAAAAACGACGATCACACAAAACAGTTGTCACTATAAACTCTGCCAAAACTAGTCCTTACCTTCTGAAGCAACCGTAGTCGGCTTATCGACTCAGCTCTATGCGCTCATAGCGGCAAAACGCGATACTACAAAAGCTCTGCCCACAAAAAAATTAGTTCAGTTTCTTTTGGGTACCCCATCGTAGAGGTAAACAACTGCTTTTGACAAAGTTTCTGCATATTGACTTCATGAATTGCATTTTAAGCATCAATCCAGACAAGACTTTAAAAAGAAACAAAAGCTTGGGCATTAATAAGTAGCCAAAGTTTATTCTTTCACTTACCAATATAATTTTCCACATCCTGGACTGTGAAATTTTCAGGGGGTAGTAGCATTTCCAAACCCTCCTTCTCCTCTACAATTATAGGCACATCAAAACCATGTTGTGTCAAGTAGGGCAGAGTAAGCTGATGTCCACGTAAACGCAACACGATTCCATCCGCACTATATTTTAAACATTTTCACTGTATAATACAACTAAACAGAATACTTCATGATTTACAGTGTTAAAATATAGGAAAGAAGCAACAAAATTAAAGAGTACTTCATCTCTTGTTATAACTATAATCTAATTATGACATCTACATCCTACTGTTTACTACAATTCCACAGCACAAGGTCTCCTACCACCTGAGACAATTATTAAACTACTGAAGAAATTCATAATTATACAGATCCAGAAGGTTCATTATTCTGCTCATAAGACCCCACAACTGGGCCAAATCATAAGCCAGTTCAACCCAGAGATATTGGGTTTTCGGACTTTATCCATCGTCCTGGTTCTTAAGATAAATAAGAAAAACACGACGTTTCGGAAACTGGATCTGTTTCCATCCTCAGGTGAGGGATTGAGGCTAGCTCTTTCTAAGGGACCCAACAGAATAGGTGTTTTCCCTCACCCGAGGACGGAAACAGATCCAGTTTCCGAAACATCATGTTTCTCTTAGTTATCTTAAAAACCAGGACGATGGATGTCTGAAAACCCAGTATCTCTGTGTGTTATACACCATCGTCAGAATCCTATAGTAACTACCAGTTCAACCCAGTTCATACCTTTGCACCTTATTTTTCTAGGAACCCTTTTAGTATTATACAGTCTCTATACCTATGCCTCCCAAGATGCCTCTCCCACTGAGGCCACTAACACAGAGCTAACACAGATTTAATGTGTGATCTGAAGACTTTATGTGTGCTATAGTGCAGTGGTATTGGGGATGTGTGATTTAGGGACACTTTTATAGTTCCTTTGTTATAAATCCGTGAAGACTTGTGGAGAGCGACTAAAGAGAGTAGCATGAAGTGCTTTGTAGTGTGAAAATCAGTAACAGTGTTATAATGTAAATCTGCGGATATCAGATAAATAACATTTTATCTCCTGCTTATATTCTGTCACAGCTTGACCAATACCTGGAGATTTTTACCTCTTCAGTATTTAAATAACAATCTCAGCCTCAAATAATGAGGCTCATGTATGAATGGCTCAGCTGTACATATTTCAGTCTGACAGAAGTGACAACCTTCCCCCACACATCTTAATTTTTCAAAACAAATGAACTGCCGACTACCTTGGTACGTATTAACTCTCATACACTCAGTTTCATAAGGATAAAAATATTTAAATATCTGTTTTGTAATGGCTGCCTGAAACCATACTTTCTGTTTTATACATCACAACCGATTCCTTTCTTTCCTTGCATGGACTAGTAAATATTTACAATCATGGTACCATTCAATAAAAAGCACAGTAGTGGTGGGAACAGATTTTTAACATGCATAACTGATTGTACGATGGGGTACCCAAAAGAAACCGAACTAATTTTTTTGTGGTAACGCGTTTTGCCGCTATGAGTGCATAGAGCTAATACTCCTGAGTCGATAAGCCGACTACCGTTGCTTCAGAAGGTAAGGACTAGTTTCAGCAGAGTTTATAGTGACAACTGTTTTGTGTGATCGTCGTTTTTGCAATGGCTGATTTTCGTGAACAGCGTGCAGCGGTGAAATTCTGCTTTTTGCTCGGGAAAAGTGGAACAGAAACTCTTGAAATGTTAAAAACGGCATACAAGGATGATGCTAAGGGGAAAACTCAAGTGTCTGAGTGGTTTTCCCGTTTCAAAAATGGTGAAATGTCAATTGACGACAAACCTCGTTCTGGTCGTCCTTCCATGGCCCGAACACATGAAAAT
>NW_019724786.1:195464-201606 GCF_002891405.2 Cryptotermes secundus | reverse complement strand
AGCGTTTTGCTGATGTTGCTGAGGTGAAGGAAAAAATGACGGAGGCGCTGTCAAGCATCTCAAAAGATGAATTTAGACAATGTCTTGAAAAATGGAATAAAAGACTAGACAAGTGTATTAGTGTAAGTGGAGAGTACTTTGAAGGGGATTGAAGGTTTGTGCTTAAAATTTGAATAAATAAGTTTAAAAAAAAAGTTCGGTTTCTTTTGGGTACCCCCTCTTATTCTTAGTATTTTACACTTCCAGAACCACAAAGAAATTACATGATACAAACCTTGGAAAATGGCGAGACTTAAGTTCCTTG
The DNA here is from genome assembly GCF_002891405.2 of Cryptotermes secundus. Taxonomy (NCBI): domain Eukaryota; kingdom Metazoa; phylum Arthropoda; class Insecta; order Blattodea; family Kalotermitidae; genus Cryptotermes; species Cryptotermes secundus. The sequence goes on along the minus strand of NW_019724786.1, from coordinate 201,302 downwards.
ATGAACACTGCTGTTCCAGTTTGTACTGGTTTATTTTCTGGTTCCGGCTCAGAGTAATTATGCCTATGGAAATTTGTTCGTGGTTTAACTGTAAAATAAGAAAAAATAATACCAGAAGAATAAATAAATAATTTACACATTTAAAACCTATGTCTCAACTGTAACTACAGTGTATCTTTCCTGTCCTGGAAAATGAAATATGTGACTGTAACACACAGGCATATCATGCCAGTTTCTAAGCATATCCATTCCAAAGCTTGCACTGCCGCGTGATTTTTGTTCAAAACAACATGAAAACCTTCATACTGGTAAAAACACGAATTCTGACTACATAAAAAAATTATGATTACTCTCATTTTAAGACTTCAAGTAACCATTATCTCGGCCGCACCATAGCTCAAGCGGTTAGTCACTGGCTTCCCATCATGGCGGCCAGGGTTTGATCCTGGGTCTGGTCAAGTTGGATTTGTAGTGGACAAAGTGACGCTGGTGCAGGTTTTCTCTGAGTGCTTCGGTTTCCCCTGCCAATCTTCATTCCACCAAATTCTCCATCATCATAATCACCCAGGGCAGGTACAATAGGCCAATCACTGGCTGCTGTGCCTAGTGGACCCAGCTGGACTCCACCCCCCACTAAGCAAATTAAAGAAAAAATCTCACAAAAGAGACAAAACCACAATTACTTATCACAAGACATGTATTTTAATGAGACAGTTATTTAATATAGACAGTATTCTGTATAATCTGTTCTTCAGAAATTTCTTATACAGAATTTCCCATACAACCTTTGCCAAACTTCAAAACCAGGCAACATGGACCCACATCTGGCAAGACCATGTCTGATATAAGAACCTCAAATTTCTATGCTTGTGACAAGAAAAAAGTCCTCTGCTCTGTAAATGATGCAATGATCACACACTTACATAATGATGGTCCATAGAGAGGCTCACACCGTGGGCAGTGATACTTATCCAAATCACTGGAGAGATACTCCCTCAAACCAACACAACTAGAAAGAGAACACACATATGACTTACATAATACTGATATGTAATTGGGTTATTGAGAGGCACATCCCTATTAAACAGATGAATGTGTGGCTTTGGCTTTTAGGACTAAGCCATGTCAAACATTCAGGATGTGGGTGGGACCCAAGTCACTGTATAATGGACAGTATAGCCACCCACCAATGCACAGCTGCCATGACTATTGCTTGAGATGAGTTCTTTATCTCAGGGATATGGGTGCTTCGGATATGGTAGTGGAATGCACTTCAGGGTTCATGAATTACGGGATCTCCAGAACACACCATGTATTGGAGTCTTAATTAAAAATTTCGTACAGTGATCAATCTTTACATTAGTCCTCCAAGCTAGCCACTCCATCCATCCTACTCGCTACCCCTACTGTAAAACACTTCTCTCTTCTGCGTCTCCCTTTTCAACTACCGTCCTCCCCCGCTCCCTATAACTGACTGCCATCTCTTTACAAGTCCCTCAGTGGGCATAAAACAAAACAAGAAAAATAACAAGAGAAAGCCAAGGGTTGAGCCTGGCATCTGTCTTACATTCGTATTTTACGAGATGCTCATCATAAAGCTTTTTAAGTCTTCAAGGCACACAAGCAGGGAACCAAAGACCCCTCCTGGCCAGTCTCACACAATATCAGCCCATGGGTTTATGATATTAGGAGCAAACTGGTGACGTTAGGGACAATAGTGACACCCTAAGCCAAAGGAAGACAACAGCTGAATTACAACTAGACAGTCCCGGGATAGTATCTCACCGGAGGAGCGTCTCTCAGGGTGTGAAACAATGCATAAATTGGTCATTCCCTTAATTAAATAATTTTGGCGAGGGACTTACGGTTACAACAGTGATGCAACTTAGTACCATTAGGTCATATGGTGCTGCCAACCTTAAAAGTTTACTTCTAAAAAACAAAACCCAAAGCTTAACCTTAGTTGGTTTGCATTATGAAAAGAAAAATAGCATGCAATTTAACCACCTCTTTAAACAAATATTAATATCTACTGCTACCCACAATCTAATAACAATTTAAGAAAATAAATTTCTATCCCATTCAGCTGCACTGAATTGGTCTAAAATTTCTCTTGCCTGCACAATCCTCTGAAGTGTCATTTAGCAACCCTGTGTCTGCTGACTTATCTCAACAGCACTGATATTTAGCATGGTTAGTTCTCCTTGAGATATTTGCAAATATAGTTTGCAGTGTTGTGAAACACAGTGTTAAAAAGTGGAATACAGTGCTGAACAGAAATTTTAACAGAAAACATCCTGACAGCATAGTGCCATGTAAAGCACTGATTCATAATATTATAACAAAATTATGTTTTATGGGAATGGTGTTGGACAAGAAGAGAACCTGAGAAAAAATATGTACTGATTGAAGAAAATCTCGATGATACCAGTATTCAACTAAAAGCAAGCCCGAAGAAACCGTTATGTTTTCTGGATCTTCAGTGTGTACAGTTAGCAAAAAGTACAGCTCACATTGGTATACAAATGCTAGAATTATGGTCTCACAAAACTAGTTGTACATAGACTTTTGTCTCCAGATTATGATGTAAGAATTTTACACTTTAGGCAGTATCAGGAATTGGCATGCAATGGGCTTCTTGAACCGCAACTTATATTTTGTGTCGAGACATGCTTCGTTTTAAGTGGTTAAATAAACAGCCAAAATAACAGATACTGCATCACAGAAAATACTTGTGCTATTCATAAAGAGCCACTGCCAATATTTAAAAGTTAGGGTTTGCTGTGTAATTAGTGTGTGGGGGATAGCTGGACCCATTTTTTTATGAAACAATAAATTCTGAATACCATATGACACCGACTGTCAACCTCCTTCAAATGGCTAACAAAAAAAATTATAAGTTGAGGACTGTGACCTCTGTGATCACAAAGTTCAAATCCTCGTGACTTATATGTTAGGCCCATTGGAAGAAAGAAACATGTGAACAATCCTTACTCTTTGGAAAAGATTCAAGAAAATATTAGGCATAAAATTTCCAGTATTCACAACAGCAGTTTTTTCATGTCTAGAAACACATTTTCAAGATGTGCGGCATCCTTAGAAGCAGAGCCGTCACTTTGATTCTTCTATAAAATGACATAACTTTTAACTCAAATGAAAAAGCTGGCTGTCAGCTATCAGATGCCATCACAGCTCAACGCGAGAAAAGTCTCATGTCAGATGCGAGAACCTGTCTAATAAGCGGCACACAATTTAGAAAATGTATACGAGCAAACAGTTCATTACATTCACAACATTGAATAAACTTTAACATTCGGCCAAGTCTTGAAGAAATCCAATACAATTAGAAGCCAGATGCATCGCACACACTGATATCAACAACACACTTTGGTACATCTAGTGAAACATCAAGAAATGGGACTACAAAATCTGCTTTAAGGTTATGTATTCCGACGACTGGCACTTAGGGCTTACTTCCCAGAAACGAAAATATGCCACAACACAAAAGCACAGCAAATTCTCATCACATTTGCCACTCTTGAAACAAGGAACTGAATATTATTTACAATATGTTACGAGATATGAGAGAAATATTCTCGATTACATACTTCACAAACATTCATAATACTCCAATCTGAATATATAACATAACACACAGAAATTGAAACAAAAGGCAATATACCTTCCATGGAACCAATCTTTGCAAATATCACACTGTATCATAAACTTATTATATTCATACGGCTGTCCACACAAACAGTAAATCGCTTCCATCGCCATTTTCATTTGTTTGATTACAAAACCAAACAAAGTAACCTATCGCCATCAAGATATCATCAGCGATGATTCAAGGGTAACCACAGCTTCCTCAGATGCACAAATAATCCAGGAGTGCCTAGCGCCATCTTCAAAATATCGACACAAAAAACCTTACTTACAAGTTACCTGCTGCCATCTACAAATGGATGTAAGTATTGCTAAATAAGATCCGGCTTGGATAGCTCATTCTTATTCCTATACTTGCGCATGAAAACATCTGCCTAAGAAAATGGCGTCTTTCATAAATTCTTACGAGAGGCCAAAAGCTAAACAACAACAGAATGAACAAATGACTTTACGCATGAGAAGTAACAACACGAAGAAAAGCTGTATGCAAAATCTGCAAAGAATTACGCAGGCCTCTTGCTCAGGACCGTAAAAGGATACGAAACTTCAAATATTACCAGCCGGGATAGCTCAGTCGGTATAGCAATGGGCTAGGGGATGGACGGATGGAGTTCGATTCGCGGCAGGAGCAAGAGATTTGTCTTTATTTCACAGGGTCCAGACAATCCAGACCAGCTTTGGTGCCCACCCAGCCTCCTGTCCAGTAAGTGGCAGAAGCTGACCACTTACCCCCATCTACGAGTAGCGCCCATCTAGTAAATTGGCAATAAAATTAATGTAGACACAGCTCTAATAGACATATTAAATTAATTACCCAATTAATCAGGTGTGAATAGGTAAATCAGTGCTAAGGCAACTGTGTTTCAGACTGATTCAGTAACTAATACTTACCTTACTTTGAAATTACATATCTCCAAATGACAAAGTATTCATTAAAATTAATAAAAATAACTAAGAATTCACAAACTTAACTCAGAAGAAGTGCTCCCTCTGACTTCTGCAAAGAAGTTCTCCAGATACATAACAGGGTATCATCTTGTTCCTTCCTGAACAAGGTTTGCTTTCTTCAGTATCCCCTCCTTCCTTTCATTGTAGAACAGAGCAATTGAAAAGAATGTTTACATGAAGACATGAAGAAACTTAGCATACTTCATATCTTTGAGATCTTGAAATTGGTAAATGAGATTTAAAGTTCTAAAGGCAATGAGTGGTCTTCCAGGATGTGATACCATGTATTTTCATAGATGGGTACCAATATTCTCTCCTGCTGTGAAGATGGAGATAATGGGTTTCTCTTAAATGTTGGTGCCTCTCTACCACACTACAAGATGTCACATAATTTAAGACCATAAAATTCAAATTCACTCCTGCATACGCCTCATATCTGACATAATTTTTTCAGCTCTGAAAAGTGTGTGCATATGAATATGATATAATACTATCTATAATTTAGAGACTGGAATACATTATACCATGGACACAGTCTGTTTACAGATCACTGGTTGAGAAACACGGATCTGAGCTATGTTATACATACATCACAAATGACAGATCAGAAATTGCAGTAAAAAAAGTTGAAATTTTCTTCATACTTAGGTCTTCAGAATCAGATCTAGATTTATACATTGGGTATCCTGACCAAGGTTTCTCATGGTTCCTCCCTGCAATTTTAGGCACAGTATTTCAAATTATTGTATGATCACGTTCATTTACATCCTTCCCAAAATTTCTGATGTAATGAAAGTGTCTTTAATTCATAAACAAACAAATAATTACTGTCACATGTTGGGGTGTTCATGCATGAATTATAAGACAGGTTTTGGACTCGATGATTGTATTTATTGCACCTTATACATTCACAACTCAAGACTACAAGTAATACAATGCTATCACTGATTTACACACTTTACAATTCACTGTTGCATACACACTAGGGTTCTCAGTCTTCACTAGCTGTATCCTGGCAACAGATTTCATAACAGTCTCACTGTCGCTTCATACCATACATGAAGTCTTTTCACAGCCTAATTCCTTTCTTGTCATTATTCTTGACTCTCAGTTCAATTCCTGTGCTTCAACGCTCATATCCTGGCAGGATGGCATCTCAAAACTTGACTCCTCACTTCACTCTATGCTGCTGAAAACCACTTCGCACAGATTTTGGAGAAAAAA
>NW_019724786.1:176331-191366 GCF_002891405.2 Cryptotermes secundus | reverse complement strand
GCAGGGTTTTGTGTTGGGTGAGAGAAAGACAAGGTTAAAGGATGGGCACTAACCCTTAAGCTGGGAGGGTGGGGTGGGAGTGTGGGTTGTTATGTTAGTCGGTCCTGGCCTGTGTAGCCTTCTGGATCTGGCGTCATATCCCGGGGGCGTTTTTTAAGAGAACAGATGAGAGGCTTCCATGACTTGCTGAGACAAAACCCCCCTTCTCTGTTCATATTTTCGGGATGTAGTTCAATCTCAATGGCTTCCCTGCTTCCTTCACTGCTCTCACATAGCTGTGTATATTTCCAACACCAGTCTGCTTGTACCGGTTCTCACGGTCTCTTCGCCTGGGGATTTCTTATATTTTTCCTTCTACCCTGAAGATGGAGGGGATACATTCCTCCGAAACGTCGGTTAACACCACATATACACGGTGCAAAATCCCAGAAGACTGTTTTCTTCATAGTCACCGCCGTGAAAACCTCAAATCTTACATAATTACGAATTGCTTTAAACAAATTTGAACTCCTTTACCAATTGTGGATGGCAACTCATACAGTATGTGTTTATGCTGAGACTAAAACTGACAGAAGAAACAAGGGGACAATTATTCTGTGTGCCATTATTGTAGTATAAGGGAAAGACTCTCCAAACACCATCTAAATTAAAATTCTTGATAATGCATGCCACAGGATCATAATAATCCTTTAATTAAATTAGTCATGAAAATCCAAATTATGTTCATGCACCATAAATATTTTGCTTCCTTATAAAATACAACAGGATTCAATCATTGGATGCCTGACCCAAGATGATAAAACACATAACAGTTACGATATTAAATGGCAGGATCAACTGACCACAAACAGTGCTGCCACTTATCACTGTTTCTGAATATTCACATCACAGATGTTCTTCACCACCAAACAAATAGGGGTATCACATCTAAGATTCACTATATATATAAATATAGTCACAACTGGGCACACTCTAGTGCCTGATTTGGGGGTTCACTATCTTGTGATGTGCGTAGGAAGCGAATATTGGGTACAGATGGTAATGGTCGTCTACTGGGGGATGATAAACTACAATCTTGCAATATGTTTGGAGCACAATCTGTGGAATTTCCATTCCATACCACTGAGCTGCATGAATCCTGCGAAACACACATGATGTTACTCACAGGATATTGTGCAGGCTCACAGTCTTCATCAGTCTGACTAGAAACATTATTTCCAGTTATATGGTTAGCCTCTGAATTATTAGGCACATCAGAACGATATCTGCGTTTCTTTGTCTTATCCACCTGAGCATACAGAGCCATTATCTCTGCAGGAACTGCCCCATCACAGAGCTCTGATTCAGATGGTTTTGAAGATGGCTGAAGGAATATTTTTAATGCAGATGGAACAGAACGATATATCCTGTTTCTGGATTTACTCAGGCTACTAATGGATCCATTTGACTGAACAGTTTCATATGTGGAATCTGCTGCCATCTGTTGAAGGTTTCGAACTGTTTCATACTCTGGAATTTTTATGGGGTGGTCACTGTCTCTTCGAATGTGTACAGTCTCATATCCAGTGTTGAGGGGTCGTCTTGGTTTTTCTTGCATACAGTCTCTATCCTGAGTCCCTTCTCCATCAGCATCTCCACGTTTTATTCGTATATTATTTGGATCGTGTTCAATATCTGTTACCACTGTTGAATTGTAACTGCTTACACTTGGAAAAGACTGCAATGTGTCATAACAGGCAGGTTCTTGAGTCTGAGTGAAGCATGTTAGCATATCATTGACTTGTGAGTCGTTTCTGGTGGTGGAGAGGCACTGGGGCTGAAGAGCGACTACTGTTTGAAACACTGGGGCTGCCACATCATCATATGTGCCATCCTTTGCATTACCGATGATCAGGTCATTAGTGGATGACTGAGGGGTTGAATGAGTTGCCTTCTTGGACTTGAACCTAATATGAAAAAATTATCTATGTATTTGACAATATAACATGTAATATTTGTGCTATAAAGATTTTCAGATGAACAGTTTTCTCATTTTGAGCTTACAAACTGTATAGAAAATCATGTGTGCTTCATGTCCTAAAAATATGCTCAACAAATTTTCTAATGCATAAAAGATGGACTTTTATAATAACTATCTTCAAACACCCATAAATGTGGATGCTATTATAATTCCAATGTTTTAAAATTCAAATAATGTAACACTACAATAATATGAAAACTAATTTACACTGAGAAAAGGTAACTGTTTAAAGAATGTACTTTACCTTCTGGCCAACAAGATGCCTAGAACAGAGAAGATAATGATGAGGAGGATACAGAATATTCCAATTGATATAATTCCTGGTGTTCCCAAGCCATTACTTCCAGAATCACTGCCCGGATCCTCAGGCTGTTGCCCCCACTCTTTGCCCGTTAATTTAACTGGCAAGTTTCTGTCATCATCAGGAATGCAGGTGATGTCTTTCTTTTCCCAAGACCCAGAACTAAGGCAGGAAATTGTTGTATCAATTACACCTGAAATACACAAATACTTTTACTGTAATATCACTAGGTAGTTGAGGCAACAATTTTAAACCACAGATATCTATCATGGGCTTTGACCAGTCACCAATTACTTCTAATTTTTTCAGAGCCTCTTCTTTGTAAACCAGATTACAAGATCCTCAGCATTACTTTTCAAATTAACCTGGGTTGAACAGATTTTAACCGAATGGGAGGCTGGCTCACTTCAGAAATCTCAGAATGATGGAAGTATTGAAGATCAATAGGAAAATTAGCACTGATATACATTTCCCTTGGCAAGTTTAAAACCTTCAATCAAATAAAAGGAGAATGGATAACCAATCTTATTAACGCTAACAACAGCAGTAAGAGGAGCAGGTGGTGGTGGTGGTGGTGGTGGTGGTGGTGGTGATGGTGATGGTGGTGGTGGTGGTGATGATGATAACAGTAATAATGATATTATTATTATTGCTGTTATTGTTGTTGTTATTATTATTATTATTATTAGTAGTAGTAGTAGTAGTAACAGTGGTGGTGATACAAATGCTGTTACAACTGCTGCTCCTGCTGCCACTACTATGACAACTACTGCAACTAACTATGATCACCACTACCAGCAATAATGATGACAACACTACCACCATCAGCAATGAATATGAGAATGAAAACAGTAATTTTTTTAATTATTACGTTGTTTGATAATACCAGAAAAGCCAATTACACACAGAGCTAGATCACTGATGCAAACAAATAAAAAGTAACAAATTTTGAAGAAGGTAAAGTTGTCTCTGTGCTTAACCATTTAAGCATTATGCCATGAAGACATATGGGGAAGTGGCCACGTTAATCCCGGGGACAGAGTCCTGAAAACCCACTGGATACAACGGTAAGTGGGATCCAGAACCAGTCTGGATGACATAGAGAGGAGAAAATTTTTGTCCTTACCGGGACTTCAAGTCTAACCCCTCGCCCATCCAATTCATAGTCAGTCAAAGAAATATAAAGTAATATGCAAAATATTAATAACAAAATATTGTAGTGAAGGTGCATATTAAATTCGCTTAGTGGGGGGTGGAATCTGACTGGGTCCGCTCGGCTCAGTGCAGAAGACTGCTTTCTTCATAGTCACCATCGTGAAAACCTCAGATCTTACTAAGTGGCATAACAGTTGCATATTCAATTACAGGATATACTTAAACAGGGAATTCATCCAACATGAATATCAAATTCTGCTTAACAGCAAAAATTTGTTCTCTCTTTGACATGATGACATATGAAAACAGAAGCATATAAATTACTTAATGAGGCCTTATGCTATGGAAAAAATGTGATCATACACAGTAGTCAGATAATCATAGTTTCATAACCTTTGAACCAATGACAAATATAAAATACGTGTATTTTCATATTACACTGAGTTTGTGAACTTCAGATCAGCATACCTGGAGTGAAGGAATACCCTGCCTTGCATGTGTATATGACCTTAGAGTTCCAGAGGGTGGACTGATTAAGCAGATGCACGTCAGTATGTGGGAACAGCTGAGGGTATCCACAGGTGATGGCTGCAAATAAAGCTGCAACTTATCCTTTCCATTTTGTTTATGAAATACTCATACTGTTCTTAACCCAAGAATACAGCGAAACTAGGCATATTCTTACAATAAAGTTATCAGTTGTGTAAGGTAGGGCAGTGTTTCTTAAACATTTGAAAGTGGTGGTATATTATAATATTGTTAAATATCTTTCTGGCACAACAAGCCATGTACATATTTTTATAAATCTAGTATGTAAGCATGTACAGATTCCACTTGCATTATTCTTCATAGCTCAATATACTTTTTTGCTTATATAACTGCTTGTAATATGCACTGCAGCTCATAGATGAGATTAAACATTACCAACATTTTAGTATTAAGTACTAAGTGATGAGGGTAACAAATAAAACACTCTAATTAAAAAAACAAGAATCTGGTTTCATAACGTGTAGTTTGAAAAAAGTGTAAAGAAATATATAATGTAATTAAAATCTTTACTTCAGAAGCATGAGGGCTAAAGACACTGTATGGTTAACACCAGCCTTCATGCTTACGAGGTTCAGAACTACAAACTATAAAATCTGTAAATAAGGTCTAAAATTTTGTGATAATGATAGATTAATATAATTATTGTGTTTCTGGACATTATCCATCATCCTGTTTTTATATAAAAACGTTTCAGAAACTAGAATCTGTTTCCATCTTCAGGTGGAACCTAATCGGATCAAATTGTTAGAGCTAGTCCCTATATCCAGACATCAGAATCAACATATGACAGGAAATATAAATCAAGCACAGTCCAGTCTCTGAAACATTGTGTTTTGCTGACTGAATTTTCAATATCAGGGCAGCAACAGCTTAACAGCTTAACCAATAAATTTTGATGAAGTAACAATACTTGTATATCACTCATATTATAACACTTTGTGAGATGAGATACTGCTAATATGTAGAAATCCATAGGAATTAAAAATTATAACACACTCAGATTCAAGTTATGGCACACCAGAAACACTAAGGGATGGTGCATCTTTGAACCATTAACAGCAACTGAAACCTGAAATCAGTAACGAGTTATGATGGCAAGGTCAGTAACTTAATTAAAGTGATTCACTGTCAAGTATATGTTGTCACCATACTACGAAATTATCTTCACTACTGAAAAATGGTATATTACGCTAACAGAAGAACTGAAATGTTTATTTTACACTAATTTAGGTTCCAAATATTTAATACGAATTCAAATTTCTTCATTTAATATATATAAATGTGAAATATGATGGCTTATGTAACAGAAAATGACCATAGAAAAAATTTAAAGAGTGAACTAAATAAAACAAAATATTACCAAGGAGGAAGGAGACACCATAATTTTTTAAAAACATCAAGTTTTTACAGTCTTGCTTAAATTACTGTTATTTTCTGTTTAGTTGTCTTCCATTTATGCCAATGCTGTAGTTCCACATAAGAGCAAAAGCCTGTTCCTAGCACTGCTTGGTGGCTCACACTGGGATACTCATTTACATATCAATTAACTGATTAATATTTATTAACAATTTACTATACCGTATTTCCCCTGATTCCAAGATGCATTTCTTCTTCAAAATTTTAACATTTCTGAAACCAGAGTGCATCTTAGATTTTATGGCACATGCAATTCGATGATGAGTAAAGTGCAAGGAAAATCTTCATGTCCATAATACTAATTATGAGACAGTAAACATAAAGTTAGCAACAACATATATTCTGAAAGTATTTCTACGTATTTCCATTGTTAAAAATATCATTATTTGTGACAATGTATAAAGCATCTGATGGACATTTTGGGGCTCAAAATAGCAAAGAGTTTTAATTAACTAATATTCTGTACTGAAGACAAATTGGAAGGGTAGCAAGTTGGAACTGTCACAAGAGACAGTCCAACAACAGGGATAGGTGACCCTGCCTTATGTGAGCTTCAGGTTCCATGAGCCAAGTGGGAAGCACCTAGTAAGGGACCCTTCCCAGGGTTATGAGGTGGGCAGATACTACTTGTTAGCCATCAGAGACAACTTGTGTGAGGGAAAAAGACCCCAAATAATAATCCACGACCCTCCAACAACAGGTTGGTAACCTGCTCAAGTAACAAAGTGTTGTTAATAATCCTCAAAAATGCTTCATGTCTGAGGATGGAACAAACTAACAAGTTCAACCTTTGCAGACAGAGACAGATCAGTCAATGTTCACTGTTACATCTACCCTCACTGTTGTGTCTCGAAACCCTTCTTATAACCAACTGAGATGTTTGGTATCTTCCATAATGATGGAAATTGTGTCATAAATTGGCTGATAACAGATGACAGACTGCCCTTACAATTAGTGCACAGCTACCTTTTCAGTCTTTTTGCACTTAGGAAATAAAATAAGTGCTTTAAATAGTACACAAGGTGGTTCAAATATGACCAGGACTGATTTGTGTGTAAACAAGCGGCACTGCACAGCAGCTGTGCGACCTTGAGAGAGTGAAGCCACAACCTCCAACCTCCCTCCTGTTAGGGTTAGAACCTGTTAAGTCCTGTCTGTGCTAGAGTGATGAGCAAACAGAAGGTACCATGGAGCGTGGAACAATGCACTGTGATCAAATTCCTTGTTGGAGAAAACATCCCGTCTGCTGAAATGCACCACAGACTCCAACAACAGTATGGGGAAGAGTCTCTCCCATGGACCAGTGTGTTTGAGTGGTGTAAGTGCTTCAGAGAGGGCAGAGAGCGCGTGGAGAATGAACCGCATGATCGTCAGCTGCAAACATCCATCACCGAGCCAAACATTGATCATGCAGACGTGCTTATTTGTGAGAATAGGCACATCAATATCAAGGAACTTGGAGCAATGCTGTCCATCAGTGTTGGTAGTGTAGAACACATCGTGAAATACCACCTGCACTATCGCTAGGTGAATGCACGGTGGGTACCACGCACTTTGACAGATGTGAACAAAATGGTGGGCATGCAAGCTGCCAGTCGNACCTCCTGGCAACAGACATGAAGGAAAAGTTCTGATCCAAGTGGAAGACAGGTGGAAAATGGGTAGCCTTCCTTCAGGACAATACACGCCCCCATACAGCCAAAACAAGAATGGAAACCCTCTGGAAACTGAAATGGAACCTTCTGACACATCCACCGTACAGTCCCAATTTGGTCCCAACTGATTTCTACCTGTTCAGAAGGCTCAAATCAGACTTGCAAGGCATGTAGTTTGTGGACAACGACGCCGTCATCCAGACTGTTCGGGAGTGGATATGCCGCCAACCACAAGCCTTTTTTGAAAAGGGCATCAGGATGCTTCCAGAACGTTGGAAAAAATGTGTTGACTCTGGAGGGGAGTATATTGAAGAATGGCATGAGCAGGTAAGTGTTTGGCAATTATGGTTTTTAAAAAAAAATCAGTCCCGGTCATATTTGAACCACCTTGTATTACTGGATAGTAATTTAATCAACAGAGAGTCCACATGCCTATAAATGCTGTAATTACAACCAATAAGCAACTAACTGGAACTACAATATTGGCATCTGCACCTCTTTCTTTGATTTTAAAGTACAGTCAAAAATGTGTTTTAAGAAAAAATAACTGTTACCATTTACATAAGAAATGACACTGAAACTAACATTGGAAGTCTTACATGAAATTGAATTATTCCTAAGAATTAAGACAGAGAAATAATTTTTTTGGGGGGGGGAGTTACGAATTGGATGTTATCTCCATCTAAACCCACTCTGTATGAAACCTAGCACTCTTATGTACATGTTGTTAGAGAGTAAACAAGAATAAATCACTTAACTTTCTAACTTCAAACAATTTCAATTTAATGCTATTACTTTGAATTCCAAGACTCACGTTTACATTGAGGGGCCTTCCCAGACCAAATGCCCCTCTCGGTGCAAACACTGGAAGTATTTCCCCAAAGGATGTAACCAGATTGGCATTTGTATCTAACTCGGCTATTATAGGGATATTTGATCCTTAACTCAGCTTCATCCAGGAAACCAAACGAGGGTGTTGGTGGAGAATCACACAGGATTTCTGCACAGGCATTATGGCATGTTTAACAGGCTAACCTTGACAAAAATGCTCTGCAATGCACTCATCAAATCAATCAAATCAAAGTAAAATTATCAATGACTACTGTGCCATCAAAACGGTGGAAGGAATACATGAAATTAGGGCTCCACATATTCTGAGACTCTGATATTAAACTGTTGGTTTCAGTAGTTCAGAGCCCAAGTCCACCTTAGGGCCAATGAAGATATGGAAATTACAAATGTCGGTGTCATCCAGACATTAGTCAGATAACTGACCTTCATTCATTGGCCCACAGCCACCCTAATTATCTTTGCCTCCTAGGTAAGGTGTCTGTTACGTCAACCCCATGTTTACTGATTTTCATTCTGTTGAGTTTTTTTTTTTCCTCAAAATATACTCATATTATTATATGCTTTGTGAAGTTCTGAATTTTGCTGCCAGATTCAAAGAAACACTATATGTTTCTTCCCACTACAACAGAATTAACATATGGCAAATTGATATTGACATTTCTGCAATTAAATCTCTTTAAGGGTGATTCAATGCTTAAAAAATATGAGAGGCAAAGGGCTGAAACACTATATCACATTTATAGTCTAGTGCCTGGAAGATGTCTGCAATGTCTCATGTGTAACGTGTATCTACTTATTGGAATATTCATCCAGAAGTTTTAATGTCCTGCTTCATACAAGTAATTATGAGAGTACAGACCTAAAATATGGAGGTCTGTGTGTTATAGGGAAACACTATGCATGTGAGGTTATCATATCCATTTCATCAAAATGTAATATGATCTATATATTTATTCAGAAAACTACAATTTTTATGGATCACTGGCACTTTTCCTGCAGCCAGAAACACAGCATAGTAGAGGTGTCATCATGGAAGCAGATATGGGTAAATAATACAAAATAGAAAAGGCAGGGCAAATTAAACAAAGGGTAACAATAAAGTTATGGGTTTTATACAAAAAAGAATTAACATCAGTGATTAATGATGATATCTGAGATTGTGAAGTGTTCATTATAGATAATGATGTATAGATAAATTATGATAAATTATAAATTATAGATAAATTATGCATCATTGTCTGCAATTATCAGAATTATTGTGTACTTTATATTTTGCAACACACATACAAAATGAAACAACCATTAGTTCAGCAACTGTCAACACTCTGATATGGTCAGAAAAGACATGGTTATTTAAATGTCACTTGGATATCTATTATGATTATTAATGTACACTGAAATATAGTACTTCATGTATCCCAAGTTTTGGTGATTATTCAGGCTGGATACTCAGATGAAGGAACAATAATATGAATCAAATTATGTTATTTTTAATGGAATTTAAGGTGAAAAGTTTTAGGTCATGAACACATTAGTTTAAATTAGCATAAATTAGCCTAATCATATATCGATATAAAAATAACCATGCACGTACATGCTTGGGCACATACACACACATACACGTGTCTGCCTCTATTTAGAGTGATGGTTTAACGAAATTTAATGTGATGAAGATGCATCACTACAATATATCCTTGCAGTTGATACCTAGAAAAGCAAGGATGGCAGACAGTTTAGCTTTCAGATTTAAAGGACATTTGACATCTCTATGGCGGGTAAAAGAGAGACACAAAATAAACTATTATTTATATCACTAAAAAGTACATATTACAAAAATATTTTATATGAGGATGTTTTCAGCCATGCATCCAAATTTATGAAAAATTATGGGACACCAGAAGTGCAACATACTTTCTTTTGAATTAAATACAGTTACAACTTCTGTGCAATGTTACCATGTCTGAGTAGTGTCTGAAATCATGGTATGGTATGGTATTGTGCAGTGGGTGCACCTGTACCATAGCCTGCATTATTTTATGACAACCCAGATGTTTTAGACAGTGGGGAGGATGCACCTGAAATTTCAACTTCTCTTAAATCTAGACATGTTGTGCCAAGTCCCATACCTCTTTTTCCTGGATTTGGATTCGGAGATCACAAAACAAACATTTCCTTGTAGCAGCATTTAGTGTTAAAATAATCAATATTTCTTAGAATCCACACAAATCCAATTCTCTTATTCTTTCAGTTATGTGTAAATTTTGTGCATACCTTCACACTGTGGGGCATGTCCCATCCAGTGACCATCCCTTTCACAAGTTCGGTTTGGTTCAGCCAGAAGCTGGTAACCAGAATAACACGAATAGATGGCCACCCCATCAGAACCAACTAATACATGGCCTGCTACAGGCTCTTCAGGCTCCCCACATATGCTCTCATCTGAAAGCAACACATGTAATCTGAAGTAATTCTCACAATACAAGCACATGCAAATGCACATGTATGAAACCCATAAAATATGATTTATGGTCAGCATTTATCTGGTTCTAAACCTCTCTGAAGAACTGACTATTCTGAATGAAGTTTGGCATGTGTTTTACAGTTTCTCCAGGTTAATTCTATCACTGCTTCTGCCCAAGTCCTTTCCATTCCATTATTCATAATCTCATCTCATGTACACTAATATCCTTTGCTGCTGATGCAATGTCATTAAATTACTATCAAAACAGCCTTCAAAATTCTATGAAAACAAATGCTTCATGACTCTAAATTCCTTCATCTGACTACAGAAATTCTTCAAAGTTTATAAACTCTTCTTCTCCTTTTTTTGTACTGTCAAAGTTTTAGTTTTCTAAGGACCTTCCAAGTCTCACTTCTGATCTTGCTATGCTTATGAACTTTTCACACATAGCAAAACATTTTGTGATGTAAGTATTCAATATTAACGGCATTAATGGGCTGTTTCACATACTGATGAATTGATAACGTAATGAACACTCTGGTAGCATAACCTTACAGTTCAACACTGCTAATAACAAATTTAACACAACATGGTCCTCACTAGTTGTATCTGACCCCCGTTCTTACAGTCTTCCCAGAGTTCCACCTTATTCCAGTTTCTTTCTTAGTCTTCCACTTAGCCAATTTTCAGAATATTACCTCACAGACTTGTGCATACACTCCTTGTCTCTTCAGTCCTGGCTACATGCCTATCCCATCACAGTGTTCTAGATTTCACTACATGTACAACATTAAGTGACAGTTAAAATCACAGTTTCCTACTTGCAAAATATTCTACACTGGTTATTTGCACTTAAAATTTATGTTGTTCCCTTGAAGTAACGAGATAAAATTTCATGCAAATACAAAACAAATGGCAGTATTATCATTTTGTAGTATTGTGTAGGTGCAAACCCTTAGCTTCAATGTTGTTTGAAGTAAACAGGATGATATATTTCTTTTAACTTAAGAGTAATGATCATTTACAGTTTCCTTCTTCTTATAATTTGTTTATGAACTTCATTCTTGTTTGTTAATGATGTTCACAGATAATTAAACTTTGAACACAGTATCTAATGATATATTACTGTTGCCGAGTTTGCTTTATATATTAATTTTAACTAACTTGTAATTACTCTTGTACTGATTTCTTTGCTGATCTGTAGCAGAACTTCAGCATTATTCTTTTTGGTGTTTCTATTCCGTCCCCAAAAAAACAACATTATTGGCAAGAACAAATAGCCAATGATGTCACCCAGTGGGTATGGAGCACTTCAGCAGACCTTACTGTCAGAAATCTGTAAATCATGGAACTTGTGAAAAGATTTTAAAAAGCTCAATGGTAAAATGAAATGGATCAGTTTCTCCAGATTATTAAATACTTGCAGATAAATTACTAAGACGCATGATATTTTGACTTTACCATTTTTCTCTACAGTGTGCCTTTTCAGAGAAACAGGATGGGATGGACAGATAGAGAGACATGACTGGCGGTTATGTAAGTATGCCCTTTGTTAATCCACTATCTTGCATCATGCTTACATTGTGTCTCTAATTTGATTGCTGTTCCTTTACTTCTTCCACAACATTCTAATTTGGTAATAGATAAATCTGAGGAAATGAAAATGTCAGTGGAAGAACATGTCTTACCTCTGTATGCAAACACCTCCACCTCACAGAGGCTGAAGTAATCCTGATCACGCCTGTCATCTCGGATGTACACATAACGTCCCTGGTGTCCGAGGCCATCATTACAGGAGAATAAGACACGCGGATTCTGGAAACGGCCTTTGAAAGTAGCACATGGTTTGTACAGAGCTTCACTCTTCGAAAGAAGCTGAATAACAAAGATGGTGAATTCCTGGTAAGAATCTGAAAGAAAAGAACTCAAGTGCGTTAATCAGTTACTAATAGTTGGGCTACTTACAGTAGCTGTTTCAACTGCAGATGTTATATTGAGTAGACCTTGGTTCTTAGGCTATTTAATGAAGCCATATCAACATCATGCGCTATTTAGAGTCATGAGCTACTAAGAAGGTTATGAAGAATGAACTGGAAAAAGTGGAAAGGAAATGGTCGAAGTCTATTTTAAGGTGTTACCTTGATATTTACCTATAACAAATGCGGAAACACGAACAAAATTCCTGTTTATTAAAAGGGGTGAGCTCAAGTGATGACACGTTCATTTGTAATGGAAGAGTTCAGGCTGGGACACTAGCGATTCTGACTGAAGTTCATCGTGATTATCCTCCGTCATTTCAAACCAATTCAGGGGAAGTGTCCTAAATAGGGCAATTACACATCCTGTTTCATCCTTCCGATTTCGTCCGCCCACCTTATTCTACGTTAAACAAGTGCTTATTGATACAGCACCATTAATCCAATCCATCATATGGTTCCTTCGAAGACGTGTTTCTTTTGCATATTTCTATTTTTTTTTCCTTGGCACTACAGCCCCAGTGGGCCTAGGCCTACCTCCATGAACTTCTCCGTCCACTTCGGTTTTTCTAGAGCTTACACATTCGGTAGGACTCCTTGGGCGGGTGATCAGCTCGTCGCAAGGCCTCTACCTGTACACAAACACAGAAAAACGCACACACACAAACTAAACATCCATGTCCTGAGTGGGATTCGAACCCACAACCCCGGCTTCCGAGCGAGAGAAGACAGTGCATGCCTTAGACCGTTCGGCTACCGTGACCGGCGCATATTTCTATAGTAACTTCAAATCTCCAACAAACAGCACGCTTAAGCTGTTAACACAGAGCAGAAGGAATGAATGTCAATGGCCCGATTTACTCAGAGCAGAATAGGCCAGGCTGCACCAGGATATTTAGTTGGTAACACGGAAATGGAAATAGCTGACGAATAAAGCAGCTATAAACAAAGCAAACTTGGTGGCTTTAGTCCGCAAGGGAATTATACCGACCTAGCGACCGCCGCTTGTCGGTGAAGTTAGTGCCAACTTCAGCGGATAGAGGGTGTCGAGTGATCAGCGCAACGAATCCCCACGGCCGTTCATTTTTGTTTTCTAGGCCGGAGTATTCAAGCAGCTCCTCAATTATCCTCACGAGGCTGAGTGGACCCCGTTCCAGACCCACAACTTCTCAGAAAATGTGGTAGCGCTGGGAATCGAACCCGGACCTCTGGACCTGTAGCCAGGAACTCTAGCCACTAGATCACAGAAGCGGTCCGAATAAAGCAGCTTCGTTTAAAAATATCCAAATAAGAAATAACCATGCCATATGGCATTTCTGTTGTTTCGGTTAGGTGAATGTAACTGTGTTACACTCTTGCAGTCAATTCAGAGAACAAAAAATCAGGATTTCGTGCAATTGCAATTACGGCTAACCTACTTCATCCATCTGAATAACCAGAGGCAAAATTTCCCCTAATTTGTAAACTGTATTTTGTGTTTCGGGTTGACTCGTATATTGATTGCATTTCTGAGAGGGCGCTTCTTTCTAATTCTTCCTTTCATTCCATGAACAGCCATCGCATGGGTCACTGAACAGCAGAGTTTCTCTGTAATCTTCTCTGTTAATTATAATCCGATTTTCGCTGTCAGTTCTGACTTGTTTTTGAACAAATCTGTGACTGTTGGAGTGTAGACTAGGGTTCTACATATATCGCCTCAAACCTTTTTCGCCTCAGATTTTGTTCATGGCTTGTGGAGTAAAATCTCACACAGATTCGCAGCTTTGGAAAACTGAGATGATAATGCGGACATCAACAGAGCTTGGAAAACTACTAGAGAGAATATCATTTCAGCATAAGAGTATCTAGGTTATTCCGAACTGAAGCAGCATCAGCCTGGTTCGACGAAGTATATTCAGAACTATCTGATTAAAGGAAACAAGCCAAACTGCAATGCATGTAGGATCAGACCGAAAGTATGGAAACAATTTCAGAAATATAAGGCATGAAGCTGGTTCCTCGCTCGCGGAATTTTTGTTATACGCTGTAAATGGAGGCGATACGTTCCTCCGAAACGTCCGTTTACGCAATATCTACACGGCGCAACATCCCAGAAGATAGAATTCTTCATATTCACCGCCGTAAAAGCCTCAAATCTCACAGTTTTATTCGTTTTCACAACTGTGTATGTTACATGACATCGAATTGGTGAACGGTTGTGAATGAGGGACTGGGAGTAATGTAAATCCTGTCTTAAGACATTAACCCGAATACTCCTTTAAGGGACTAAGAGAAACTACAAAGAAATCTAGGTTATGATAGCCGGTTTCCAAACCTGGCATAGAATAAGTGGCCTCTCGGAGAATGAATACAAAGGGGAATGCTAACTTCTGAACAAGTCATAATCTGGAATGTATTCAGAAGGCAGACGCACTCAACTCGAGTGTGGGTCAAAGCAGTCGTGGCTCAGGTTTTGTGTGGTTGTCAGTCTGGGTAAACGTTGGCTCAGCGTCTTTCAGTAAGACACCGCGAATTCTTCTGCAATTGAAGAAAGCAGTCTTCTGGGATTTGGCACCGTGTATATGTGGTGTTAACCGACGTTTCGGAGGAACGTATCGCCTCCATCTTCAGGGTAGAAGAAAAAATATAAGAAATCTGCAAGCGAAGAGAC
>NW_019724786.1:136113-176315 GCF_002891405.2 Cryptotermes secundus | reverse complement strand
AGTCCGAAACGTCAGTTAATACCACATATACACGGTGCAAAATCCCAGAAGACTGCTTTCTTCATAGTCACCGCCGTGAAAGCCTCAAATCTTACATCTTCTGCAATTCTTTCTCGCGTGAACAGCCGTCGTCTCATCTCTCAAGTCGATACTGGCTCAATGACCCACAGACGGATTAACTATAGAAGTAATTACCTACATATATAATTATGAATTTCTAATCCTCTGGTTATGGAATCCGCAGATTCACCATTTACACTACGTCCACTCTTTAAGATGTTTCTGAGATACGAATCCAGTTCCCACTTCTACAACGCAAAAAAAAAAAAAGAAGAAGATAAACGTATTCCTGTAAAAGGCCGTGGAGGTCCATAGGGTTGTGAGATGTTGACGTTCCCGCATTTTCTAGACAATCGGCTCACAGATGGCGGTGAGGTTGTCAGCCTTACGCGCCGGCCGACCTTTCCCCCTAGGAATATTCCTGGTGCTGTAACCGTACGTCCCTCGCCAAAATTATTTAAGGGTATGAACAATTTATGTATTGTTTAACACCATGGGAGACGCTCCTCCGGCGAGATACCATCTCGGGACCGTCTAGTTGTAATTCAGCTATTGTCCTCCTTAGGCTTAGGGTGTCACTACTGTCCCTAACGTCGCCTGTTTGCTCCTGGACCCTTGGCTTTCTCTTTTCAATCTCTTGTTTTTTACGCCCACTGGGTGACTGGTAAAGAGAGGGCCGTCGGTTATAGGGAGCGGAGGACAGTAGTTGAAATGTAGACAGAGAACAAAGAAGTGTTTGACAGCAGGGGTAGCGAGTAGGACGGACGGAGCTGCGAGTTTGGAGGACAATGTAAATATTGATCATTGAATGAAACTTGAAATTAGTACTTCAATACACGGTGTGTTCTGGAGATCCCTGAATTATTTACCCCGAAATGTGTTCCATTCCCATCTCCGAAGCACCCGTATCCCTGGGATAAAGAACTCAAGCTCGAGAGAAAGTCGTGGCAGCTGTACGTCGGCGGACGGCTACAGTGCTCATTTGCGTCAGAGGCTAAGTCGACCCCAGGGCCATAATGCGGCTGGAACGATTAGGTAAATTGAAAAGAATCTACCTCACCGGGATTCGATCGCGTGACCTTTCGGCTTGTAGCCTAGTGCCTCAACCAATTATGCTACCGAGTGCCACCATTTCTACAACGTACTTCATAAAAAATCCATTTCAGTACTATACTTATGTATTTTCTGTTGGTTGTACAAAATTATGTCGGTTAAACAGTCATGAAACATAACCTAATTACAAGAGCGAAGAAAATTAAAGTGATGGGTTTTAAAGGAACACACTGCGTGTGATCACAAATTGTTATATAAGATATAACTATTAGGCAAGTAATCACTTTGAGTGTGCTATTTCAATTTTTAAGAACAAAAGTTCTTAAACGAATCCGAATAGATTTAACTACACAGGGGGGACGGTAAGGAGAGTAATTAATAAAGAGACAAGGATGGATACACAAATTAAATTTTATAAAACCATGGCCATCCCCACATTAACATGCAGCTCTGAAACATGGACACTGACAAAGGCAACGGCAGAAACAACAGAAATGAAATTTCTTAGTAATGTGGCCGGATACACATTAAATAATTAATTATGTATGGTGATTAGAAACGAAATAAATACATTCAATTCAGAATAACAGACTTAACTGGATTAATCATGTTGAAAGAACCGAACTTGAACGCATTGCAGAACAGCCAATTGACTACACATCTAGAGGAAAAAAATACCAATGGACGGTCGAAATTACACTAGATGGTTCGACCTATCTTAAAGGAGAATGGAGCAGACTAAAAGGCGCAAACCTTGAAGTCAATAATGATGAATATGATTATGGTCATGATCGTTTTTTGTGTTCTAGGTGGCCGTTTTCCAAGTCTTATCCACCATAATTCTGCATAATCTTCTTGTTTCTCCCAGCCGAGTTACACGCTCGGCACATCGCGTCATTAAATAATCTACGAATCAATGTTTGCATGGCCTGGGCCAATGTATCTTGTTTTATGGGATGTATGGGCATAATTTACTCGGCAGTTGCGATAGGAGCGCGGGGGATGCGCAGTAACACAATTTATGCAGGGAAGCTAATCATATACATATCTGAACCGGACTACGGCAGCTCGCTTACTCCGAGTTAACAAACGTGAGGCTTGCGCTTGTAGAAAGAATCATTACGCGCGGGTGTCATATTTAAATCACTGCCCATAACTTAGGTTATCGACATATAGGCCTATGTTTGTTGGAGAAGCAGAACTGAAAATGTCATACATCAAAAAGTAACTTAATCAATTCACCCCGCTGAGTGTGCGGGCTGTGTATTTTATTGCCCTCTGTCGGTAGAGGCTTCGAAACGGTCAAATCACCATCCAAGGAATTTTAGTTATGTGCCCGAAGGATTCATTTGTCAAGAATTAGTTTGGAATCGGAACAGGCCCCGACAGGGTTTCGAACCCGTGATCTAAGTGTTTAAGTCGAGCTTGTTTTTCTTTCTTTTCATTTTGATCATTTTACAGACGGTAGGACTCCTTGGGCGGGTGTTCAGCTCGTACCAAGGCCTCTACCTGAACACGGGACAACACAAACACAGAATAAACACATACACATACCAAACATTCATGCCTTGTGTGGGATTCGAACCCACGATCCCGGCTTCCGAGCGAGCGAAGACAGTACATGCATTAGACCGCTCAGTTACCGTGACCGGCCGTCCGAGACTACAAAAATATAATAATAATAACAATAATTCTTCATTATTTATGTGCTGAGCCAACAGCCACAAGGCCACAATTCAATCCAATTCAATCAAATTCGTGTTTATTTGTGTGCAAACTTAACAGCACAGTGGCCAATTACAAAGTTAGAACGAGTACACAGAAATACACAAAAATAATTAAAGAGCAAAATACAAAATATGTCTATAATAATAATAATAATAATAATAATAAGCAAAATTCCATAGAGCTTAGTCTTTCTTGAGAAGCCAATAGTTGCTTAGCCATTCAAGAAATTCCCAGAGTTTTATGGAACTCGAAGTTAGTTTCAACAGCGTGTTCCCAAGAGCCCGCTGCTGATCCCCTTCCTGGACCAGAAGAATCCACACCACAGCGTCCTCCAATCACATTTCTCTAAGACCAGTTTTAATATTATTTTGATTGTAAGTTGTAGGGCAATTCTGATTGTCATCCGCACCCATCATTAACGAACCCTACTTTACACAAGGTCATAAACGTATTTTTTCCGATTATAACATAAACCGTTACGTTAGTAGTCATTTTGATTTTACAAAGACAAAAACAACACCGTCCAGTGTGATTATTTAAGCTTTATCACTTGAAAACTCATCACCCTTACATGTTTCGATCCCTACGGATCATCCTCAGAGGGCATCAATGCTTTTTCCAGAAACTACTATTACAATAGGTGTTAAATTATATACATACACATATAATGTCTGAAATACACAGAAAACACAATGTTTTAAAGTTTTTTAAAAACTTTAAAAAAATTTAATACCAGGAAGGCTGCTGTAACTGAAAAGTTGAGCACTGTGTACATTGTGTATTTCAGACATTATATGTGTATGTATATAATTTAACACCTATTGTAATAGTAGTTTCCGGAAAAAGTATTGATGCCCTCTGAGGATGATCCGTAGGGATCGAAACATGTAAGGGTGATGAGTTTTCAAGTGATAAAGCTTAAATAGTCACACTGGACCGTGTTGTTTTTGTCTTTGTAATTGTTAGTGTGACGGACTAGAATGAAAGAAATCAAATTTTGATTTTAACCATACTGACTGACTGCAAAACCAACTTCACGGATGACCACAAACGGCCTTTTCCACTGTCCCATAAACCGTTTCACATATTTGGTTTCAATTCGATACTGTGCATCGTTATCGCGATGGGATGTGAAAACTGTCCGTTTCACATGATAAATTTTGTGCTTCTCTGAACTGCCGTTTTAATAGGTCTACCGGCCGCAAGTATGCTTAGCAATTTGCAACGAACGCTGTTCGGAATTTTGTGCAACACATCCTGGACCACACTTTAGCAGTCTTGCTTTATTAAGTAAACTGATACAGGATATTCGGCAACATTTTTGCGAAACAATAATTTTATGTTAATTTTCATTTAGCCTCAAAGTTTTACAGAAGTCCTATATACCAAAACTATCTTATAAAATAAAATAAATCGATATTATAAAAAGATAACAAATCTAATTATAATATGAAGAAAGATATATACCCAAGAAAAGACAAATGTACATAAGAAAGTTTATTTATAACCTTTGAAATCGTCATATACAGCTGTTATGCCGTGGTGGCAGGGGGGCGTGGAGGTAAATCCCCCACCACTTCCACCACTGTTACGTCGTGGAGGGGGGCGTGGAGGTAAATCCCACACCACTTCCACCACTGTTACGCTCTTACGTCCTTACGACAGGGGTGGATGGGTTATCTCACCGCTGTCTTCACTGTTATGCCGTCGCTACACCTCTATTATGCCGTGGTGACAGGGGGCGTGGAAGTATCCCGCTCTGTCACCCGGTTTAGTATGCTGCCACCATCTCGTTATATCAAGAAAACTAGTAAACTTATCCTTGCTTACGTCACTGTCCTGGCTTAACTCGTAATTCGCCGGAGCGTTGGGAGGTCCTGGAGTAGTCAGGGAAGAGGGTACACTTAAGGAAATGCTAGGTTGAAGTAAACTCACACACATGCCTATCCTATTCTATTGCCCTATGTTACTATACACATACTATATACACGCTACCGACGTTCGTCGGTTGTATTACACTGGATAATGAACCTGCAGCCATCATTAAGTCTACCTCCTGTCACCCTACTGTCGGGTATTCTACGCCTCTGTATTTCTGAATGAACCTAGTCCATCTAGTTAGCACTATCTTTCTCTGGGGTTTACACTTTACAATTGTCACTATCACACTTAATGTTCATGGCTATATGAAGTTGGTTTCACTTACTTGAGCTGAGAAAACAGATGCTTGCCATCACCAACCAATGCCCTCTCCTTGCCATCGCCCTCTCGGCGATAGCCTCTGGCTGAACTCTCTGTCACATAATAATATTAAAAAGTCAAAAGGGAAAAGGTTTTTTGATTAAGTCTTCTAGGGTTTATATAACCTCTCTTTGCTGATTCTTCGAGTTCCGGGTATGTTGGCCTGCCCATTCTGACGTGTTTTTGGGTCGGTGTGGCCCCCTCATTGGTTGCCCATCGAGAAGGGGTTGACTCTTTCGGGTCTACCGCCTCCTCTGACTCAGCGTTTTCCTCCTGCCATAGTGTTTATGACCTACTTCATATAGCTTCTTCCTCAAAGTCAGCGCTATTACGCTGCCGTACTAGCATTCTAATGACTCAGGCATTCCCTGTTAAATTCTTTGTAAACCCAAGCTTCCTGGTTCGTTTCATCATGGCTGTTTCTTAATCTTACAGTCTAGCTACTATTATCCAAATTTACCCCCAAAAAACTATATCTACATGTACGTGACCTTAGCGGCATTACAACAGATAAAATTCAAAATGCCCATTCAACGTTGGGCACATATGTCTCTGAAGGAATCTAACCAAAATTTTATTAACGGCTTATGATACAAGGTCTAAGTGAAAAATTCGTGTATGACCTTATGTAAAATAGGTTTTGTTATGGCCCATTATGGATGAAGATCCAAATTCCCCGACAAATTTTAGTTAAAGACCTTCAACGACGAAATAAAATCTGCCCAGCGGTTTGAACGCTGATGTTTGGTCACAGAAGGATGGAAGGACAGACGAACAAGCATGACTTCACTTAAGGCGTTCATTTTTAACCTACTTTACTCAAATAGGCTTATGTGATTTGCATCATGAGTGTCTCTCTATTATCCCTCATCAACTTTTGAATACCTGAACCAATCTTTATGAAACTTCTTGGGGTGGAGTGAGACTGAGTCCACTTGGTACGTCGGCCCCTAATTGGTCTATTGTACCATCCCCGGATGGTAGATGATGAGTGTGGAACAGTCGGTGGAATCAGAATTGGCAAGGGAAACCGAAGTACGTGGAGAAAACCTGCCCCAGTGCCACTTCATTCACCACAAATCCCACATGATTTGACCCGGGCTCGAACCCAGGTCGTCGCGGTGGGAAGCTGGCGAATAACCGCCTAAGCTGTGCCACGGCCTTTATGGAACTTGGAAATTGCCTGTCGCTCAACATACCTGTGATTTAGAAGACTGATTCTGAGCGCAGAGTAAGGACAGACAATATGATATTTTGTTTTTTTTAATTGTAGAAAAACAATTGTAAATACAAAAAAGGCCTATGCAATGCCCATCCGACCTTATCATATTTTGGTTCTCGTGCTGACAGGCGTTGACATCTGTCGACGGAAATCTACACCATGCGGAAACGAACTCCGGTCTCTTCTGCTCTGTAGTAATACGCAAAGCTTCAGTAACTAGAGCCAAGGGTAGTACGGGATCACTTCACAACTCGTCAGGTAAAGCGAATGACGAATTTAACTGGAATTTACACAAAAATTAAAAACAAGCCAAAATTTCTTCTTACGAAATTCTCATGCGTTTCATGGTCTCTGTGAGTCTTGCAGAAAAGAAAGCGGTGGGAACCATTATGATCAGGCCAGCATAACCTGCATATTCTTCGTGGGGGACTAGGCTTCCCATTGAACCTGTTACTATCTTCCAATCTCTTTGAATTGCCTACGAATTGTGCGGTACCACTTCTGTCAGTTAATCAGGCCAGACTCACACCCCTCAGCCACATGTCTGACCCACTGTTTCCTGTAGAAGGGCGTTACGGTGGCCACATAATTTTAACGATACCTTCGGGAAATGCTTATTATCCAGCTCAAGAACTGTTGCCGTGCTGTGTAATTTCCAGCAAATAAAAAATAAAAATGTATATATATATACACACACATATATGCACAGTGTGTCCAGGTTCTGTTAGGACTGTGTTCATTAAAAATATAAGAAGTGAATTATTTTCAAAATTTCACTCATTTATTCAAAATATTCTCCTTCTGAATTAATACATAGCTGGAATCGATTGAAAAGTTTTCGAAAACAGTCACTATACTCCTTTTGTGGAATCGCATTTAAAACTGCGGTAGACTGATGCAAGTGGAGCGTCATCAATGTCCTCCCTGACGTCACGAAATACAGCATACCATCGAAATATGTTCGAGCGACTCAAACAATCACTACCGTACACACTTTTCATCATTTCGTACGCTTCTCTGTTTTGCCTAACTTCAAACAAAATTTGATGTTGGCTCTCTGTTAAACCGCCATTTTCCGACGAGAGTCAGAACAGTACTGTTACATTCAAGGTCAGAACACATGATGCAGCGATGTTTGCGCTTTGAAACTATAGACAGCCACAGCTGAAATTTCAAGAATCTTAACGCCAGAACTCGCCAACAGATGGCATTGCAGGACAAAATAAAAAAAAAAAAGTCTTAACGGATCCTGGACACACCGTGTACAATCTTACGGCCATCTGTGAGCCGATTGTCTAGAGCAAATGTGGGAGCCTCGATGTCTCACAATCGTATGGACCTTCACGGCCTGTTACAGGGATAGTTTTACCTTATATATATATACACGTGTTTGTGTGTCTATGTATGTATACAAAGCAGCTGCTTTGTATAGCTGTGAAACGCGGTTGCTTATTTAAGCGAATAACATAAATTAAAAGTACTGAATAATAATTTCAAGGCATACATTCGGACCTAAGAAGGGTGAATTAAGCATAGGATAATATTATGCTTTATTGTAACGAGGAAAATCGTAATTTGTTAAATTCATATGTTATTATTAGGATGGTGAAATGAAAGACACAAGTGTCTGGACACGGGCTGCATTTAGGAAATATACGTACAAGTGCATACAACATTTTGGTGGTTCACTGTTCAGTGAAGAGTGTGAGCACGAAAAGATTAAATGTATGACAACTCAAAGGAAATGAATTCGCTTTCGGGGTTATGGCATATGTACAAGAACAATGGAAATAGTAGAACTGAGATCTTACGCTTCCAATACGGAACAGATATTAGTGACAGGACCAGATTACGGCCCGCTATCAGTGGAGGCAAACTAAACGGCATATTAACCACTTGATGAAATGTAATAGAGATTGTGTCTTTCTTCAAACATTTCGAAAGCGTGGAAGAAACAGGAATAAGGAGAACATGTCATATTCCGAATTCCTACAAAACAAAATTCCCATTTTTTCCCCTTGGTACTATAGCCCCAGTGGGCCTAGGCCTACCTCCATGAACTTCTCCGTTCACTTCGGTTTTTCTAGATCTTACACATTCGGTCGGACTCCTTGGGCGGGTGATCAGCTCGTCGCAAGGCCTCTACCAGTACACTGTGACAGTCCAAACCTTTTAAAACTCTTCAAAGGACGCTATGTTCCTCTTCAGCCAATACAATAGAGTGACTGATTTATTGGGGAGACCGATCCATTAGCTGGTAATGACTTGCTTTTCGCATTTGGACAGGAACAACTGCCTTGTTTTGTTACCTGAAGCTTGGGTGACCGGAAAAGGTTGAGGCTATCACGAAAAGGCAAGTCTGTAGTTTGCCGAAGATGTAAATTTTGTTTTGCTAATAGGGTAGCTGTTATAAAAGTGTCTTCGGAAGGGTGTAATTGGACCCTAAACTAAGAAATAACCGCTTTCACATGTAGGGTTCCGGGTTCAATATCTTTGGATCTCTTTATTCTCAAAGTTAGTAATGTGATTGTCTAGTACTGATGGTATGATGAATTGGCAGTTAAAATCAGCCATTAGGAAACTATTCTTGTCTGGGAGAAAGGCCGTCGGTTCAAATCCTATACAGTGGATGAAGCGACGCTCCCGCAGGATAGAGTGGGCAGAAGGACTTGGCATTTAGAATTCATCAGAGGCAGACGTCATTGGGCTGCACTCTCCAAGTTCATCTAAATTTAACAGTCTTTATTTGGTTCGATTAATCTTTGATAATAATAAAAAGGGCATATTACTCCGTACTTGCTAATAAAGTTATAGTGTTTGCTTCTGAAATAAACAATTTGTGATTAAGCAGAAAACAGCTTTTTTGATTTCTAGCAGTGGACTGGTTTTAAATGTGCAGTTTCTTCGTTGCCTCAGTTATTACCGTGACACGGTCCTGAGAAGAGTCAAGTGTTCTACCGAAGCGGGCAAATAAATAAATAAATATAAATATAGATATGGGACGGTCACAGGAAGTGGCTCCCAACGGTTACAAGAAGTGGCAGCCTAAGTGAGCGGTTACAATACAAACACAGAAAAACGCACACACAAACTGAACAACCATGCCCTGAGTGGGATTCAAATCCACGATCTCGGTTTCCAAGCGAGCGAAGACAGTACATCCCACAAAATTCCCATTATCTTGCATAAATACAAGCCAGTTTATTCCACAGAATCCTATGCAGAACTCTTGGAAATAGACAACTCCCTGATCACTGGAAATGTAAGTGTAACGTGCACTTATGTCACGTACTCATGTGCGTTCTGATTATATGTCACATTTAAAAATTAGCATTCATCGAAAGGGTAAGTCAATTATTCACGTCACGCTTGCTGCATGATTGATTCCCTGCTTCTCTGAATGTCAGCCCGATAGCACGTGGGCATTCTACGTGACCTCGAGCACACAGCTTGAAACATTCCAAAAGGATTAGAGAAATCACCACAATATTTAAATTGTTCTATAACTACATACGTACGTATCAATAGGTTCTTTTAGCGGCCTCCGTAGTCTAGAGGTAACGTTCCCACCTCATGACTCGTAGTACGCGGGTTCAAACCCGGCGGAGGTCGTCGAATTTTTAAGGGCGGAAAAATTCAGGGAACAAGTCCTCCGGGAGGGACTTTAAGCCGTGTGTCCCGTGTCGTAGCTTTACGGCACGTAAAAGAACCTCATATCTCCAAAGGAGGTCACTGAGCCAAATTCAAGGACGTTTCCCGCCAANGACATATCCTGTTCAATTCACAGAAATTCGTAACTCAAATCTTACCCCCATCTTTATTCAGCATTCTTTCAGCTTATAAGGTCTCTGATTACTCGAGTATAAATTACACGGAAGTAAAAAAGGTAAAGTTGTTTCCGTGCTTAACTAATTAAGCACTACGCCATGAAGGTGTATGGGGGAGTGAATGTATAGATCCACATTTTCTTGACTTCGGCACTAGTTGGAAGTGAGTGGTCAGCTTCATGTGCCGGCCGCCTTACCCCCGGGGAAAGAGCCCCCGATACCCATTGGATGGGAGGTTGGGTGGAGCCGAGATTCGGTCTGAACGACGCGGAGAAGAGACAAATCTTGAGTCTACCGGGACTCTTAACGCCGACCCCTCGGACGTCTAGCCCGTAGCCGTTCGCTATACCGACGGAGCTAGCGCAGTAGCACTATCGTAACCAATGAGATTTATCCGAAGTGAGATTATTGATAGTTGAAAACTTAATGTACATGGAAGCATCTAGTGATATTCCTGATATTGGATGATAAATTAAAGTAGGCCATGATAGATTCCACCCGTATCCATCCCAACTTTACATTTACATTCCTTGTAATATTCTTGTATTGCGTAACAGCTGTAACATCGACATTAAATAACAACTCGGACAGAGATTCTTCAATAAAGTTTTGTGTCTACATAAGAAAGTGAACATGCTGACTGATAAAAACGCAGCTCAAACTGAACGCTACGATTAATCCGTTACCCATGCAGTGCTGCCAACAAAACAGGTTCTCATTCCAGACTGCTAGGTGAATACAGCTCAACCTAATATCATTTTGCCAGCTACTGCGCCTGTTCTATGGATTTATGATAAAACGTACTAACGAGAGCCTCACAAGTTTACCGTTCACGAGTTTCATTCATAAAAATGGATACCTGCTTAAATGAATAACTTTATCAACAAAGAAAACAGAAGAGAAAGAGTACATAGGAACTAGAATAAAACTTCATTTCTGTATTTCAGCATCCTGTTGCAAAACTTTAATTAAAACATCTATGTATCCACAGTCCGTCAATATTGCAACAATTGTTTATTCACCATTTAACACTTAACACAACATGTTTTGGCCATTTTATACATATTTTTTATATTTTTAAGTGGACTACAGCGCGCGGTTTTAGCGGACAACAGAACAGTGTAATAGTTTCGATACATTAACACACCTGAAGATGGCCATCTATCGCCGAAACATGTTATGTTAAGTGTTAAATGTTGAATAAATTGTTGCATTATTGACGGGCTGTGGATACACAGACATTTTAATAAAACTTCATAATGAGTAACACGTGAATAGTATTAGTCAAGTAGCTTCACCTACTGAAATACAAGTAAAATTTCAAGAGCATGACAGCAAAAACTCTATTTACTCACAGGATTACTGGGGTTTTGGACTTTTTCCATAGTCCGGTATTCTAGAAAAAAAAACACGATGTTTCGGAAACTGGTTCTGTTTCCGTCTTCAGGTGATGGGGTGAGAAGACACCTACTCAGTTGGATCCTTTAGAAAGAGCTAATCTCAATGACTGGACAACCACTGTAAGATTTACACAGCTATTTAATTATCTGAGATGTATTTATAGAATACCGAACGATGGGAAAAGTCGAAAAACCCAGTAATTCTGTGTGTTACATACCAGCGTCATAAACCTTTAGAATCTACTCTATTTACTACCTCGCATTACGTGTCAGCGCCTAGAAATCAATAAAGAGAACAGATGGGCGCAATATTCAGATTCTTGAATGAAACTTTAGTCTCAGAATAACAGAAGGTAGGTAAGATTTGTAAGTTGCTAGTGCCATCTGCTAGATATGACGATATATTATACTAAAGTTGAAAAAGCGAATAGATTCATAGTTCTTCCATACTGAACTTACATTTATATGATGACGCTTTGTCTATTGCGAACCAGACATAGCGTACAGAAGAATGACAAATGGGAAGAAGGTACAAAAGGTTTTGGCATCCTATAATGTACGATCCCAGCATTTCCTGAAGGGACCAATGAAAATTGTTGAGAACCTCCGTCAGGATTGTCAGCCTCCTAGCCAAGAACTGACAAAACTCCTCGAATGAAAACCTAACCGCAACGTTCGGTTCTCGGTATAGTTTCACTAAAACTTACTACTCTGAAAATGCTCGCAAAAATATGTATACGCTAAATATAAATATCTGATATAAAAGTAAAAAAAAAAATCCCTAAAAGAGGCCGTGGAGGCACATAGGGTTCTGAGACGTCGAGGCTTCAACATTATCTAGACGATTGGCTCACAGATGGCGGTGAGGTCAGCCTTACGCGCCTGCTGCCCGTACCCCAAGGGATATTCCTGGTATTCATTTCTGTTAGAGGCCGAGTCAACCCCAGAGTCATAGTGCGTCTGGAAGGGTTAGGTAAATTGAAAAATAAATCCAATGGCCTCATCGGGACTCGAACCCGCGACCTTCCGGCTTGTAGCATAATGCCTCAACCATACGCTACCCCGTGCCCCTGATAATAACATGTTAATAGCAAAAAAAAAATGCTTTCAACCTTACTGCCATTTGAGAGGCGACTGTCTAGAAAATGTGGGAGCCTCAATGCCTCACAACCCTATTGGCTTTCACGGCCTGTTACAGGGATAACTTTACATTTTTTGTTATTAACATGACCAGACAGAGAGTGAAAAATAATTTATATACCAAGTTGTATAACCGAAGAAGTACCTTTTGATATTGGTCTTTAATACGGACGCTAAGCTGAAGCTTTTCTCTTGTGAGACTTTCAGCCAACGGCATTATTGGTGCAGGCTGGTTCTTGAATCAACAATGGGTACTGCCTGGAGATATAAAGGGAATTTCCGAGACTGCGCCAGTTGCATCACTTTACGTCTGAAGTTCCATGGTCGTTCTATTTGTAAGCAGAAGCATATTTAGTCGCGTCATGCTAACTTCGCTGTGACATTCTCATACTCTGGCACTGACATATCAATTATTGTGCGATGCTTCTGTAATTATCTTTTATTTCATCCGGCTGGTCTGCCTTTTATTCTCCATCTGCACATAGAAGTCGTTTCTATAATACAAATACAAATTTCTACTACAGGTTACTACAATTTATTTGTGAATTCTACAGAATTTTGGTGATGGGGTATGACACTCGGAGTTACTGGGGTTTTTGGACTGTATCCATTAATCCGGTATTCTGAACAACGCAAAATTTCGGGAATTGAGTCTTGTTGCGATACGTTGCGTTCTTTAGAATACCGGACGATCGACAAAGTTAAAAAAAAACCAGTAATCCGCATACTGTGTTCATACGAGTTTTCATTTCGGATGCCCAGAAACAATTCCAAGACAGTCCACGAGGGGTCTATGGTAGACACATGAGGAACTAGGAAGGTTTATAGACGAGGATTTGGATTTTAAATCCACAATTCCATCAATGTCCCATGGTCATTTCTCATTTCGGATGCCCAGATACAATTCTACGGTAGTTCACGAGGGATCTATGGTAGACACATGAAAAACTGGGGAGGTTTGTAGCCGAGAATTTGGATTTTAAGCCTACAATTCCATCAATGTCCCATGGTCATTTATCATTTCGGATGCCCAGATACAATTCTAAGGTAGTTCACGAGGGATCTATGGTAGACACATGAAAAACTGGGGAGGTTTGTAGCCGAGAATTTGGATTTTAAGCCTACAATTCCATCAATGTCCCATGGTCATTTCTCATTTTAGATGCCCAGGTACAATTCTAAGGCAGTTCACGAGGGATCTATGGTAGACACATGAGGAACTGGGGAGGTTTATAGCCGTGAATTTGGACTTTAAGCCCACAATTCCATCAATGTCCCATGGTCATTTCTCATTTCGGATGCCCAGGTACAATTCTAAGGCAGTTCACGAGGGATCTATGGTAGACACATGAAAAACTGGGGAGATTTGTAGCCGAGAATTTGGATTTTATACCATCATTCCATCACTGACCTATGCGGCAGGTCCTAGAAGCGAGCTCGCTATGACAACCTGTAGTCTCACTTGCAGCTTCATCTGGCCCGGCCTTTCGCTGGAAAAGCCTTACATTTATATACTACATGAAGGTATACAAAGATTCAAATTTGCTCAGGCAGAGTGCGGGGTTTTGTACACCGCCGATTAACAAAACACTCTCGTCTTCCATTATCGATGCCACTGTGATGTGGCTGTCACTCAGCAAGTTGGAGAGCGCTGCGGTTTGTCCACAAAGAAGGCTTCTTCGAAAATGAAAGCCGCCACATGAAAGCTGCTGTAACCCCTGCTGTATAAAGTCGATTAAGGACATTATGAAAACTTTCTGTCAATTTGGTATGTCTGTATTAAGCATTAATAACGCTGGAACACTGTACCAGTATTACGCTCCGTATACATGGGACAATAACTTTGAAAATTTGATATGAGCCCTAGTTTTCGCCAGATATTTCGGAAACGAGTTAAGCGAAG
The DNA here is from genome assembly GCF_002891405.2 of Cryptotermes secundus. Classification (NCBI taxonomy): domain Eukaryota; kingdom Metazoa; phylum Arthropoda; class Insecta; order Blattodea; family Kalotermitidae; genus Cryptotermes; species Cryptotermes secundus. The sequence goes on along the minus strand of NW_019724786.1, from coordinate 161,741 downwards.
ATATTATACACGGCATGATGTAAAACGTAATGGTGTCCTTGTATTTAAGCTCCGCGTCATGGGCGTGTATGAAGAAAAAGTCAAGTTAAAGATACAAATATATCCAAGTGGGCTCAAACTACCTACAATTATGCTTATCATGATGATGACGATGATAATGAGGAAGAACCACAATGAAAACTGAAAACAACAAAAATTCCACGTGCATTACTGTCTACAACTGATGGTACAGAATCGTCGCTTTGAGAAAAATCTCTCTACGTAAACAAACAGATGTAAAGGGGAGAGGTAAAACAAATATCAAAGAAATTAAAAAAAGCGAGGAAAGGAGGAAAGAAATAAGAAAGAATGGGAAAGAGCTCTTTTTATTGAATTATTAGACGCTAAGACCACAGTGCCTGCTGTATGTTGTGTTGAAGAAAGCGAAGTGTGTGTACTTACCTAGTTCGGCTTATTCGTCAAAGAAAATAATATTGTCACGTGAATTAGTTACTATAGGCGCGGTTTTCATTGGTAATTGAATTTATTGACGACTCACAGGTCGTAATTACAAATAATTATTATACTATTGTAATTGACACACTCCAACTCACTCCACACTAATCTTCTGTCTTTTTTCCACTAGTCTTCGCTATCAGTTTCCTGGCAATGGATTTATAACAAAGGAACTATAAAAGTCTCACTAAATTACACACTCCCAATGTCACGGTACTATAGTGCATGCAAAGTCACACACTACGTCTTCACAGGCTAACTTCTAATTCTTCTCAATACTTCTCTTCTCAACTAACAATTCCAATTCTTTAATCCAATTCCTTCATTTATTCGCCGTTGTATTCCCATTCTCTTGATGCTGTTGTTCGTTCAAACTGGCTCCCTTATATAGAGGAGCACGGACATACAGCAAACACGTTTCATGTGTCAGAATACGTGGCGCGAACCACACAGACAACACAACTTCTATTGTTGAAATGCCTCTGTTGGGGTTCTCACGTGATCGCTACTCACCCAGTTCATTGGCGCGTTGGCTGTTAGCTAGCAATGGTCCCGTATTATTGTCACGCGCTTAAGCGGGAAGGTGTTTATCGCGCCGTTGCGTAGCAGTGGGCATACACTATACAATATTTTCAAGCTTGAATATTAAAAACAGGCTACATTCGTATTACCTGATGTTTGGAAGTGTCCGATGACGGGCGACTCGAATTTCTCAAATCCACAGAATGGCTATTAAATTCTCCAGATTAATCTCAGTTACACTGATACTCTTGGAAAAAAATTTAAGCAGAACTTCAACCGTCGGTAAACAAAAACCATAAAAAAATAAATTCTTTAAATACTTGCAACAAAGAGCTGGAGAGGTACGGCATCTCGCAGTACAAGACAACATCCGATCAACATTTGATCAATGGACAATTCAGCTTCAAGCCGTAATCAAATTAAATGGAAGTCCTATCAACAAAGGTTCTGACAAACAAATATGACTGAAATAAAAGTAAAATGCAAATTTTTAACATCCGAAGTGGAAAAATATTTTTCTGCGTAACTATAGAACCAAATTAAGCGGATCGCTCTGTACAAATATGAATACGAACATCATAATGACCTGCAGGTCTGTTCATTTTGACCATTTTTTCAAACTCATTTTTTTTGCGCCATCCGACATATATTTGAAGTATGCAGAAAATGTTTCATATGTTATTTTGCTGTCCATTTTATTGCACTGGCTCCCATTTGCTGACCTGTTATATGACGCGCAATATTCTCGATTTGCCATGCGAGTGACTGGCCAGTCAGTATAGGGTAACACATCAGAATGAAGCCCCTTTAGCGTACTTCATATATAAGTAGTAACCAGAGGAAGAGTCTATAAAAATGTTAATTAACTAACACAAACATACCTTCAAGGATCATAACTCAAAGCTATCACAGAATAAAATGTATCCTATTTTAGTGTACGTACAGGTAACAACAGATTGCGAAACACTTCATGGTTTTTATCCATAATTAAATTGATCGCAGCGGCCATGTGGTGTAAGGCATTTATTATCTCCTACAGTTACAGCACTTGGGTCGCGGGTTAGAATCCCATTTTCTATAAGGATGTATGTCTGTGTTCCCTCCATATTTGTGTTGTCCTGTTGAGGCACTGTGACTGGCCGATCAAAGGCTCAAGTACTCCTACCAAAAGCCTTCAAAGAAGATTCCGAAATGCAAATAGACGGGAGGCGTCTGATCACACATTCTTCTTCTTCCTCTTCCTCATCCTCCTCCTCCTCTTCTTCCTCTTCTTCTTCTTTTTACCTTTCGTATTACGCCTTATGGTATGTTTCTGCCAAAATTAACCCAGTACTATGGATCTTACACAGTCAGTAAGATTCCTTGGACGGGGGATCAGCGCTGTCTCCAGACCGCTACTTACACAGGACAGCAAAAACACAGAATAGACGCAGACAGATATCCATGCCTCGAGTGGGATTCGAACCCACGATCCCAGTGTTAATTTTACAGAAATAGTTTGTGACGATGTAAACTGAATTAGTATGATCAGGACAGTGACTAGCTGGAAGGGGGGGGACGTGTGAAGACAGCAATGTACCTTCAGGTTCAGTAAAAGGACAATTTCTTGACTAGCTGAGGGCCTGTTAGCTTGTCAAGAGAGGCATACGAGTACTTCTGTCGAATTAGTTACTGTTTGTCGCCGCTGCCCACAACTTCATTGCTTAATGTGTGAGCATTAATCATTATTCACCAGGCACCGACGCAATTCGCAGAATTCCAGCTAGGGTATAAACTCCACACTAATCCAACTGACACACATACCGCACCCTCATACACAATCAATGCCTGCACTAGGCACAGGTTACACACTGTACAACGTTCTGTCATTTGCTCGGCTGCTTGTTTTGACCTTTAGGAAGTAGACATCAGGCCATACATATACGTTTATATATCTCAACTACACTATTATATTTAAGCATCCTGTTGCACTCCATACGATAAATGATATAAACTCCGTCTCAAGTGCAAACAATATATTTTGTGTCTTTGATTTTGCTCCCTACACTACATGTTTCGGCCTCAGACGGCCATCATCAACTGGGTGCAGTGTGACAGCGACGTGAGTGTTATACACCTGATGATGGCCGTCTGAGGCCGAAACATGTAGTGTAGGGAGCAAAATCAAAGACACAAAATATATTGTTTGCACTTGAGACGGAGTTTATATCATTTATCTCAACTACACTGTTTTCATACACCTATCATACATAGGTGTGTATATATATATAATATATACTTATTAAACTCTGTCGGTAGGCTTGTTACATTTGTTAATTAAATTAAAATTTTCTCAAACATGACTACATAGTTATAAAATATACCTAATTACGTAAGCCATCAAATATGTATCGGTGTTCATATCTAATCACGATTTTGCCTCTAATCCTGTCTCCTCCCCTGAATGTCATATCTGTCCGGCGAAACTATCGTTCCACATTTGAAAGTTAATTTATTAAGTTCCTAAATTAGTAAGAATAACTTATTTTCCGAACCAACTCTTATTATTTGGTGGGGCGTATTAATATATTTATTTGTTAAAATGCCCATTCCCTTCATTTCCTCACGTTCCCATTCTTGTAGCATTTCAAGGTGCTATGTGTTGAACCATGCTGCCCATGGATAATAGCACTGAAGTAATCTTTGGTAATATACCTATCCTCCTACAATTTTGACTTTAAAGTTGATTTCTGTTTCAGTATTACTGTATACCTACCTATTTACCACTCGGCGCTACAGCCGTGGGTGAGCCTTGGTCTCCTCTACAACCAGTCTCCACAACCAGTGCGTGTTGCCATAGAAATGGATCCCACGCATGATGACACGAGGATGGTTGTTAGGTTTCTGAACAAAATTCTTTTTACAGCATGACACTGTTAGCCTCACGTCAAACCCGTAACCTGGAGGACCAGGGTATCTCTCTTAGTCTGTACTCTACCCTTTGACCTTACCGGGATGTGTGATCCTACTGGTAGTTAAACTCCCGCCGGCATAGCTCTGCAGGTCACAGAGTCACGCAAGCCCCACCACCACGACAAGGTGGAGACACCTTTGGGGGGAGTATTATTGTATAGGCCTGTAATAACGCCAATTTAGAAGAGTCTACTATAATTTTTTTTCTCTTAATATGTCGAAAATTCTTTAGCATAAAACTGGATTTCAAACATGTTTCAGTGTGTTATGTGCCACTCTACTGATTCAAGAGGTAAAAATAAAACTGAATGAATGCATGATCGCCTCTTCGGAACCAATTCTGATTGCTGACAATAGCAACAAAGATGACGACGATAAAGTCATAGTAATAACAATGAAACCATAAAATACAAACCCGAAAGAGACAGGAGAGATGTGACCATTTAACTGGCAATGAAGAAACATCTCGAGAAGGCCGCTTCATGACGACATCCTCGTCACAGTATCAGAGAAACAAATTTATAAGTAACACAGTTCACTGACTGAAGGGGGAGGGGAGGTGCTCTCTACGGCGCCAATAGTCACTCAGAATGATATAAGTAGCGGAAAACGAAACAGACCAAACGAATCTCACCGTGCAGAGAAGCGGAACGCTTCCAACTGCGTGTGCAAATCCAGTTCCCGTTTTGACCCTCCATTACATGACTTCTATTTAAAACGCTTAAATAAGCAACGAAACGAACATGAAACTCCTATTCTCAACTGCAGTCCTGTTTAAATCAAGAACAATCAATACACAGAGTAAGATCCTAAAAGGCCGCGCCATAGTTCAAGCGGTTAGTCGCTGGCTACCCACCCCGGCGGCAAGGGTTCGGTCCCGGGTCTGGTCAAATGGGATTTGTGGTGGATAAAGTGGCGCTGGGGCAGGTTTTCTCCGAGTCCTTCGGTTTCCTCTGCCAATCTTCATTCCACCAATTGCTCCACAATCACCCTCACCTATCATCTGGGACTGGTACAATAGGCCAGAAGTGACCGCAGTACAAGGGACTTAGTCCCACCCAACTACCATTAAAAAAAGATTCTAAAAAAAATTGCGGTTATTTTAACGACCCTGGAATCGTATGGAGATGAATGAGATGAGGGAATGATTACAGCAACTGAATAGGAAGGAGCGTGGGGAGAATAGTGGCTCGACTCCCGGAATTATCCAACTTTAGAGTAGATGGTAACACTGCCAAGTCTTGGAGGACTTTTCGAATACAATTCTGATGTAACCTGTTCCTTCTCTACAAACATTTAGCAAAGCTGTTCCACCAGCAAAGGTTTTATGTATTGCAGGGTGAGATTAAGGTACATGAATAATCATATGAAGAAAAATAAAACCCTGGAAGGGACTCTAGGACATAACAAACTTCGTGGTTTTAGTCCGTAAGCGTACAATACCGACCGAGCGATCGCCGCTTGTCAGCGACGTTAGTGCCAACTTTAGCGGGTACAGGGCATCGCGTGGCGAGGGGAACGAATCATCACGGCCGTTATTTTCGGTTTTCTAGACAGGAGCCGCTTTTTCCTTGAAATAGCTCCTCAATTATCCTCTCGAGTCTGAGTGGACCCCAATCCAGACCCACAACTCCTCAGAAAATCTGGTAGCGCCGGGAATCAAACCCGGACCTCTGACGACTAGACCATAGAGGCGGTGGGATATTGTATGGTTAATTGATTCGTTCAGTGCGTAGGTAACAGTTGCTGAGGCAAACTGAAGTACAAGGGAGAGTCAGTAAATAAGTCACAAATGGAAGTATGACGTCTGTAATGTATGTTATACGTTTTTCTGTATGTGTATCACTAGGTAGTAGCACAGTCCAAGACAGTCTAGGAAGCAGATGCCCATGATCAGAGGCTGCTTTCAGTAGTCAAAATGGCGACCGTGCTTGAGGAGTGTACAATCGAGGAACACCGTTCTCTTGTACGTTTTTGTGGAAGAAAGGACTCAATTCTGAGGATATTCATAAACAAAATTTTAGTGTTTACGGTGTGAAGTGTCTGTCGCGTAAATCAGTTCACAACTAGGTTGAGAAATTCTCTCAAGGACGTTCGAAAGTCGCATATGATGTCCAGGTCGCCTTGTTGAGATTGCGACAGAAGCAACTGTGCAGTGGGTGGAAGAGTTGATTCGAGATGACAGGAGGATAACGATAGACAGTGTAGCAACTGCACTAGGGAGTTCCCATGGCTTAGCATACAGCATAATGCATGATCGCTTGAAGTTTCGGAAAGCGTGAGCACGGTGAGTGCCCAGAGAACTGATGGATCGAAAAAAAAAAATATGAAAGGAATGGATCTGTTCTTGCAACATCTCTTACAGTACACGGATGAATGAGAATATATGCTTAACAGGATTGTTACTGGGGACGAATCATGGATGCATCACTACCGACCCGAATCAAAGTGTGCTTTAATGCAATGGAAACGTCCAAGTTCACTTTAAACCAAAACTTTTAATATTACCAGTACGCTATCAGCTGGTAAGGTTACGTTTACCGTGTTTTGGGATTCTCGGGGAGTACTTCTAACTCATTTTCAGAAGTATAATGAAAAAGTGAATTCTGCATCGTACTGTGAAGTTATGTTGAAGCTTGGGGATATAATACGCAGAAAAGGTCCAGGCCAACTGGCAAGAGGGGTACAGCTTCATCATGCCAGTGCCAGACCCCATACAGTCCGAGCAGCCCAAAAGAGAATTCAAGAACTACAGTGGGAACTTCTTGAGCATCCGCCTTACATCCCGGAATTGGTCCGCAGTGACTTCCGTCTGTTTGGTCCGCTAAAAAACCACCTGGGTTGCAAACGTTTCGCTGATGAAGAGGTTGAAACGGAGATGCGTAAGTGGCTAAGACAACAGTCAAAAGACTTGTATGTTGCAGGTTTCGACGCATTGGTAAAGCGGTGGGACAAGTGTATCAGTGTTGGTGGAGGATACGTCGAGAAATAAATATTTTTTTTTCAGCTTCGAATATCACATGCATTACGTTTCATATCCATTTGTGACATATTTACTGGCTGCCTTTCGTAGAATTAAACGAGATAATTATTATATATATCGATTTTAAAAAAGAAGAAAGAAGCAGCTAAGTTTTTAACCGGAAATTCGGTATGTTTTTCGTACATTACTCAGTTGGTTATCTTCCTTTAGATTATTAAAGTTGGCGAATCCGAAGGACGTGGAAGGAACCGGTCTTGGAATATTTAAAACTACAATTCCAGAATTCTCTTGCAGGAACAGAGGATAACCACGGAAAACGACACTGTGAAGTGGCCTGCTGCCCACCCGTGACTCGAGACGGATACCGCCGGGCCCCACCCTCTTTCTCTGCCATTTTATTGCTAGCCCTTTGCATATACAAGAGTGATTGCATGTTGAAATATAGAGGTAGTGTCTCTATACATATGCACGTTTCATCTCCGAATCTACTGAAGTAATTTGATGAAATTTTCTTTATTCCTAGTGGGGTTGGACTAAGTCTGTGGCCACTTCTGGCCTATTGTACCAGCCCCAGATGATAGGTGAGGGTGATTGTGGAGCAATTGGTGGAATGAAGATTAGCAGAGGAAACCGAAGTACTCGGAGAAAACCTGCCCCAGCACCACTTTCTCCACCGCAAATCCCACTTGACCAGACCCGGGATCAAACCCGGGCCGCAGCGGTGGGAAGCCAGCGACTAACTGCTTGAGCTATGGCGCGGGATAATGAAATTTAGTATTAATAATCCACATTACCAGTTGATGAGCGAATTTAAGTTCTAGCAAACTATAATCACTATGCTGCATGAATCCCACACTGAACCATCACATTTCTAAAGAAATGGAGTATCACGGTACGAAGCACATGGACCACTTGTGGGTCTGTAACTTTTAAATGGGACATTTTTTTTTCATATGGTGAATATTTAACAGAAAAAAAAGAACAGAACTTGTGGGAGGACTTCCGCTGCAAATAACACTAAAAGAATTGAGAGAGTACGTGTACTCCAGCGGAGAATGCGTTTTCACTCTTGTTATGGCTGTGGTCTGTTATGTCCTGGCTCCAGGTTCAGTTCCAGTACGGATGGTACGCAGCAGCACAACCTCGTTTTGATTGTGACATAAACTGTCCCTCCTCCTCCAGCAAGTGGTGTAAAGACAACAACTTGCCACTCCGTCCCCTCCCCCAAGCCCGCAACCCTGCTTCAGTGACTGCGGCACGGCACCATGTGCTCAAGTGAATAATGGCAGTAGTTCACTTGAATGAACTTGGGCCCATATCGACGCAATGTTTTCCATAACATCGTCTATTTTTCTAGTAACACCATTCACAGTCTATGTTTACTGCTATGTTGCAGTGGCAGAACGTAAATTTACAACTGTTTTTTGTTCATATTGGCCGATCACAGCGGCTGCGCGGTCTAAGGCATGAACCGTCTTCTCCCGCTCGAACACTGGGATCGTGGGTTCGAATCCCACTCCAGGCATGGATATCTCTGTGCTTGCATTCTGTGTGCAGGTAGCGGCCTTGCGACAGGCTGATCCCCCGTCCAAAGAATCCTACCTACTGTGAAGAGGATTATGAAACTGAAAAGCGGCCAAGGACCAACAAAGGGCTGTAGAGCCATAGATAGATAGACAGACAGATAGATAGATAGACAGACAGACAGAGAGATAGAAAGACAGACAGACAGATAGATAGATAGACAGACAGGAAGCAGGCAGGCAGACAGGCAGACAGACAGACAGATAGATAGATAGATAGACAGACATTTGACACATGAATGTCTTGTATAATGAAGACAAAATTTTTCGTGAAAGGGACATTTTTGCATAAGAATTTCATAAAAAATGCTGAGGTTCAAAGGTTAACCATAACGTTTATCAATAGGTCAGTGAAAAGTTCAAATGCGAGTATTTTTCGCCTTATGCGCAGGTGAAAACCGAAGTGACAGGGCGATGGGAAAGTTCGCAGGCATTCGGCCAAATTAACCAGTTAAAATTCTGGGAGGGAAATTAAACACGATAAGGAATCCACGATATGCGTCTTGCTGGGGGATGAAGGAGACTTCAAAACAGCTAGCAACAGAGGTCAGCATTAAGAAGATATCACATAAGATCTAAAAGTTTGTGACGATGGTGCATTAGTACAATATTATCCACCGTCTTGTCTTTACCTAAAAACCGTCTTGTTTATTTTTCAAGACACAACGTTTCAGAGACTGGATTCTGTCTTCGTCTTCTACTCACTTTGGCTCAATCGATAGAGCTGGTCCCTGTCTCTCGAGATAGGGAATAGCTCTATCGATTGGGCCCAAGTAGTAGGTTTCACCTGAAGATGGAGACAGAATTCAGTCTCCGAAACGTTATGTTTTGAAAAATAAACAGGACGGTTTTTAGATAAAGACAAAACGATGGATAATGTCCAAAAACACAATATTGTACTACGATATTATATGGTGCTGGTCATAACCATTTGCACTCGTCTTGTTAACAAGAACCTATTATTTAGCTCCGTGTTAAGGGGCCTTCAATGAGCAGTTCAGTGTCTCACTCGGTTAAGTCATTTCCTACTTATATGGGCCTTCACGGCCTGTTACAGGGATAGCTTTACCTTTTTTTTTTTTCACTTTAAGTCACAAGACCAAATTTTGTTCTGTAAGGTACATTTCACTTTGTTCCATTCTGTCTCCCTCCCGCATTCGGAACCGCTTTCTGACAAATTACCCTCCTAGTGTCACGGCTCAGAGCTCTCAGTCGTGTCGCTTACTTCATTTAAACACCCTGTTATCAAATTTTAAAGCCATTAAGGAGCTGGAACGGAGCCGTCTTGACCTAATTTAAGGTTCTTTACCGGATTTTCCTAGAGGTTCTGTAGGACCCTGCGAAAAGCCTTATCGGAATAATCGATATCTAGTCCTAGGTTCGAAACGGATATCTCCAAAGTACGAAGTTCCGTCTAGGCACATAACGGTAAACTTCTTGATGGGTATTTTAACGACTCTCCGTGGCCTGTAGTCCGCAAGCGAAGTATGCCGACCGAGCGACCGCCGTTTATCGGCGATGATAGTGCTAACTTTAGCGTATAGAGGGTGTTGCGTGGTCAGCGCAACGAATCCCAAAGGCCGTTAATCTCGGTTTTCTAGACCGGAGCCGTTATTTCCTTGAAATAGCTCCTCAATTATCCTCACGAGGCTGAGTGGACCCCGTTCCAGACCCAACTACTTCTCAGAAAATCTGGTAGAGCCGATAAACGAAAGCGGGACCTCTGGATCCGTAGGAAGCAACTCTGACCACTAGACCACAGAGGCGGTCCTCTCTCGGTTATACGGGATACACAATGGATATCCGACTGTGAATTGTAACGGTCAAGGGGTCGGAGCACCTTTTAAGAAACGATCCCAGAATTCTGCTGGAGTAGGTGAGGAAAACCAAGAAAACCTCAGAACAGCCTGCATCCGGATCAACAATCGCGCCCTGTTCCTCCTGAATACGAAGCAAGATTTTCTAATCTCTCAATCGTGATGAATGTTTCAACAGTCTGCATATAATTATTGTTTTTATGGCTGAATCCTTACTTAATGAATTAGTGAGACAGCCGGATGATTGACGGTCCATCGCGGTTGAGTACTGCAATTTGGGCGGTTTGTGGACTTAAAACGGATATTTGTCACGAAACACTATGACAGCCAGCACCGGGCGAGTGTAGATATGAATCCAATCCCCTTATGGCAAGTCTGACGATGCGCCTCATCAATTATAACTGCTTCTGTCTCGGCACAGTTATCCTGTTCTACTTTAGAGGTACGCTTAAATCTCTCTTAAGAAAAAGGGAAAGGCTGCTTGGATGTGGGACCAGGCCACTATACCTTTAACACATAAAAAACACTTACATACTTACTCCTGGAGCTGAGCCCTTCTCGAGGAGCCGCCAATTCTGCAGCTACTGAAGAATTTCCCAGCATTTTATGGAACCCGAAGGTTCATTACCGTGTTCACAAGAGCCTTCCAACGGTCCCTATCCTAAGCCAGATCAATCCAATTCATACCATCCCATCCTATCTCTCTAAGATCCATTTTAATATTCTTCACCCAACTACGCCTTGGTCTTCCCAGTGGTCTCTTTCCTTCTGGCTTTCCCACCAGTATCCTATACGCATTCCTCTTTCCCCCCATTCGTGCTATATGCCCCGCCCACCTCATTCTCCTTGACTTGATCATTCTAATTACACTTGAAGAAGAGTACAAGTTATGAAGCTCCTCATTATGCGGTTTTCTCCAACCTCTGTCATTTCACCTCTCTTCGGTCCAAATATTCTCAACACCCTGTTCTCAAACACCTTCAGTCTATGTTCCTCCCTTAATGTCAGGGACCAAGTTTCACACCCATATAAAACACATACAAAATCAGAGACGTATGTTTATATTCTGAACGGAATTCGAACCCAGAACAGAACATCTTAGATCAAGTGTCTGATGGGATGGACTCTTGAACTACGGTTTCTGTTTCGCAGACGTTACAGGAAGCTGTGCATGATTGATAAGGCATTTGTCCAACTGGGTAAGACCGCTTAGCTGCCAGCTGAGCCTGCGGCCTCGTAACATACACGTATACTGATGTCTCAGCAAAGTTAACTTTCTTTCTTGTCGCGGATCCGTTCCGAGAAGGACATCTTTGCAAAGTGTCTATGTTTTCATCGCAAGTTTGATGGATGACATCCGATAAATTTATTACACAACACACAAAGCGACCTGCTGTGGACCTTAACACGCTATAAATATCTGTACATGAGTTGCCAAATTTATGCAGAAATATTAGAGACGGGAAGACAAGAACAAACTAATAATAACAGAACTCAATTGTTTTTGTGTCTAACTGAACCTTGGAGGCAAATAATTAAGAATACCTGAGTAAATACTTAGAAAACATGGTTTCCTGAAGTAAAATAGAGACCAATAACTTCATTTACAATTTATTTTAATTTGCTTTATTTTATGAACTGCATTTATGAGAATGTTATTAGAAAATAAGCAAGAATATGTACACCTTAAAAAACTCAGTGGTGTGTAGTCTGCAAGCGAACTATAGCGACCGAGCGACCGCCGCTTGTCGGCGAAGTTAGTGCCAACTTTAGCGGATAGAGGCTGTAGCGTGGTCAGCGCAACGAATCCCCACGGCTGTTAATTTCGGGTTTCTAGACCGTATGCACTCCTAAAGTCACAGAAAAGGAAAGTGTGAGACGACTATGTTGCTGAGCCCTAGAGAAAGACTGGGACAAGTACAATGACGTTTATATGACATTTGCTGGGAATAAGAACACTGGATCACTAACGCAATATAGAGATCACAAAATGTAAATGTTTAAAATATTATTAGATAACCTGCCGACTATGGAAACAATTACATGCAACATATGTAAATAATGAAGGAAAGTATGTTGCCAAAGCAGGTACTTGCATACAGATCACTGGAGTAAAGAAATTCCAGGCGATATACGAGAGGACAAATCAAGTGTAATGAAACTTTGTGTTTTAGGAACAGCAAATAAGATTAACCTTGCACAGTTGAGGACGATGAGTAAAATTTCTTTCGGTGACTGAGGTTAGTTCTTTCTAACGGGCCCAACACGTTAATGTCTCCCACTCCCTCACCTGAGGACGGGAACAGGTTCAGTTTCCGAGTGAGTTCTCTTGTGTTCTTTAGAATTCCAGGAGACGAACAAAGTCAAAAAGTTCAGGAATCCCGAATGATTTCTTTGAGTTTGCGTCTTTTTCCTCCTCCTTGTCGTGTTCTTTGTCATCTACGTCAAGGAAGTAGTGACCAATTGGATCGTAAGAGTTTGCGAACAGGCAAGCGATAGCAGCCTTGTGCACTTCGTGTTCTAATAATAGATTTTCTTTATACTGTCACGTATTTAGTGACTAGACAAGGGGTTAGGATTGGTAATTGGATTTATTGAAATCTTACAACTCTTCACTACTAGTGAACCTAGCATATTTCTAATTCTCAAACGTCACAGTTTGCTACAGCATATATTAAGTCTTTTCAGATTATCTTCACTAGTGATTGCCTGGTAACGGATCCCAACAGTGTCCTCGTCTGCTCACGTCTTAACCCGTGGACCTAACACACATTCTCAGAGGCAAAGTAAAAGTTATGTTACGACCGACGGTCAGTCGGCAAATCTGTCTTGGAATAACGCACCCATCTGGGGTTTAAGACCTGATATTTATTACTGTATGACCGTTGCAGGTTTGTTGATGTGGGGCAGTAATAAGTCTGATGTCAGTATATACAATTTACATTTTACATGTTATTAAATATGTGTACATACAACATAAAGAAGGCCTCTATCAGTCTAGGCTCAGTACAGCAGATCAGTGCCCTATCATTAGTAGCTCCTGCTGCAACAACAGGCTAGTCACTTGAACGGTCGTATGCTTGACCGACGCGACCGCCGCCAAGTTTAAGCCTCTTTTGCTTCTTGTGTCGGGGTTCGCCTTGTCCAATGTTGCGAACATCTGCAACGCACATTCTCGCATTTTCGCTCACTGCAGCTCTCGCAATATAGCCCTGTGGCGGACCTAACAGAAAACATAGTTTCCAATCGATCCTCTTCGTTACGTCACGGGTTTGCTGCCGCAGAAACGCGTTTATCGGTCGTTCCTTAGCAACGATCGTCCCTTCTGGCACCATTAGTCTTGTTTCAGCCCATCATGTCGCAATATTCTCCTTCTCCCACATATGTATGTATGTATGCATATATGCATGTGTATCTACTATTTTTGTCTCCTTTGTTACGTTTCTATTTTTAAGGTGCATCCTTATACGTATAAAGGCATATTACACTGTTTTCTTTATTGTTAGTGGGGTGGGATTAAGTCCCTTGTACTGCGGCCACTTCTGGCCTATTGTACCAGCCCCAGATGATAGGTGAGGGTGATTGTGGAGCAATTGGTGGAATGAAGATTGACAGGGGAAACCGAAGTACTCGGAGAAAACCTGCCCCAGTGCCACTTTGTCCACCACAAATCCCACTTGACCAGACACGGGATCGAACCCGGGCCGCCGCGGTGGGAAGCCGGCGACTAACCGCTTGAGCTATGGCGCGGCCCAAAATATTACACTTTTACAACGGATCTTACACATCGACTCCCCCGATATGTCCTCACGACGTACTGCTTAATTAGTTAAGCACAGGAACAATTTTACTTTATTACATTGTTAATTATGCAACCAGGGAATTTTACTGGGTTCCAGCACCTTTGGCTTGTGTTATGGTGCGACAAGATAAAGAAAAGTTGGCCCCGCACCTAAGAACTGCAACATAAAGATGTGTAGGGAAGTGAGAATAAAGCTCCACCTACTCCATACTTTGGAGTGAGACGAATGCCTAGCTTCCCGCCAAAGAAGAATACCTCCGACAAAGAACCCGCTCCGGGCATCAGCTAGAAGGACCCTGCAGTGTCCCTCAACAGGGTTGGGTGTGGTGACAAAGGGAGAGCCAGTGCATCTGATGTTCGGAACATCATCCCTCCAGATCATGGCTAATCGCATCGAGATATGATGCAGCGGAAAACAGACAATGGCCTGAACTAGAAGTAGTGCGTTCTGGAGATGAAGGGAAAGGGAATCAACTTAGAGAGCAGAACTTATATACCAAGAGTCTGAAAGCATTGATACGCGGGAAATATCTGTACGTATGATCATGATATAAGGTACAAACTTTGGATATTACAGAATGAACGGGTTTTTGGTTGGTAAAAGTCACTCAGGTTGTGATACACGAGACATATGGGACGGACGGCGAAATCGTTAAATATACTGCCACATGGTAGTGGCCAGACGCGTGGTTTGGATCCAGAATTGAATTTACTGAACGCTTATTACTCGTAGCTACAGATAATTATAACAGCCTCAAAAATTTGCACACTCTATAAGTTACTGCTATTACAACATAGACAAAGTCTTCTTTATGTTCACTAGTCATGTCACATATGGAACGGACGGCGAAATCATTAAACATATGGTGGAATCTATGAAGGAACCTTTAAGAAAGTGGCTATTCGAAAGACTGAAAAAGTAGATGGAAAGATAATATTTAACCCTTTAAAGTTGAATTTCCACTAAATAGTATATTTTTCTCGATGAATCTTCCAGCCCATTCAGGGTCCAGGCCTCTTATTCCGTTCCGTCATAATTCTTCACACACGGTAGGACTCCTTGGACGAGCGATCAGTCCGTCGCATGGCCGCTAACTAAACACAGGACAGCACAAACACAGAATAAACCCGCGCGCGCGCACACACACACACCGAACATCCATGCCCTGAGTGGAATTCGAATACAAGATCCCGGCTTCCAAGCGAGCGAAGACAGTGCATGCCTTAGACCGCTAGGCTACCGTGACCGGCTCCGCTACAAAAGCTAACCAGTTAATGTTGTTTAGGGAAACAATCGCTGTTTATTGTGTGAGCCATGGGGAACACACAAATATATTCTGTGGACAGAATGCAGTGTGAGTGCGTTAAGCAGGTGGTGCATATAGAACCACTGGGCTTTAGAGGATTACGATGGTCCTTAAGGAAGTAGGATGAGAGGACGAGAATGGATGAATTGGCGTGTCAAATACCGGGCTTTGGTATAGCAGTGACGTAATTCCGCGTCCTAGTATCAAAGTCAGTAAGTTGAACATTCATAAATCTGCCAATAAGATTCACCACTTAAGCAAATTGTGTAACCGCATTTTACAATAGGCCACAACTGTTTCCTTCCACATCCGTGCCGATTCATCACTCACAATCAACCTCTCATTAAATATAACGTAGCCCTGTGTAGTGTAGAGTGTAGAGAGTGTTGTTGAATAAATCAACAAACACTTCCTTTGGATAAATTAATG
Organism: Cryptotermes secundus; assembly: GCF_002891405.2. NCBI lineage: Eukaryota > Metazoa > Arthropoda > Insecta > Blattodea > Kalotermitidae > Cryptotermes > Cryptotermes secundus. Next base: position 145,851 of record NW_019724786.1, on the reverse strand, counting down.
TTTTCCCTCTCTATGGCTCTACAGCCTTTCGGACCTTGGCCGCTTTTTTCAGTTTCTTAACCCTATACACAGTCAATATAACTCCTTGGATAGGGGATCAGCCCGTCGCAAGGCCGCTACCTACACACAGAACAACACAAACATAGAATAAACGCAAACAGACAACAATGTCTTGAGCGGGATTCGAAGACACGATACCAACGTTCGAGCGAGCGAAGACGGTTCATACTTTAGACTGCGCGGCCACTGTGATCGGTTGGATGAATTACTGCAATTCCCGAAACATACTCAAAATCATAGAGATCATGACTTACCTTTGTTGATGATGAGTGCCACTGATCCTACGTGATGATCAGTGCCCAAGTCGACCTGCCACCAGCGCTGCTCTGCTGTCCGAGGTGTAAAGCTGCATGTGTCGGGGTTACCGTCCACTGCCAGGGCGGCACGGTAGTTCCACAGGGTCGCTGACACCAAGGAGTTGCGGTTCAGTGCCAGGTTGAGTTCTGTAACACGCCCCACATTCGAGTCACTAACTCAAGCACAACAGGCCGCGCCATAGCTCAAGAGGTTTAGTTGCTGGCTTCCCACCGCGGCGGCCCGGGTTCGATCCCGGGTCTGGTCAAGTGGGATTTGTGGTGGACAAAGTGGCGCTGGGGTACGTTTTCTCAGAGTACTTCGGTTTCCCCTGCCAATCTTCATTCCACCAATTGTTCCACAATCACCCTCACCTATCATCTGGGGCTGGTACAATAGGCCAGGAGTGGCCGCAGTACAAGGGACTTAGTCCCATCCCACAAGCAAAAAAAAAAAGCTTCTATGTGTCGTGACTATAACGTTTCTTTATTACAGTTCTACCAATGACAAAATACGATTGGCAGATACCTCTGAAATATTGAAATTTAATATCTGCGTCAGGTATTCCGGAATGAAAAGCTCAGGAATTGTGAGATTTAAGATGAATTCGGTAGAGAAAAGTACGAAATTATTACATAGGTTTTGGTGAAATATAAAACTACGTGGCCCGTAGTCCGCAAGCGAACTATACCGACCGAGCGACCGCTGCTTCTCGGCGAATTTAGTGCCAACTTTCGTGGATAGAGGGTGCCACGGAAGATCCGCGCACTCTGATCACATCTTTATGAAAAAACCAGAGACAAATCTCGCATTCCCTGCAGACTGCAGCCACCTGCTCACGCTGGTTCATTGCTCGCGGATTTCTTATACCTCGAAGATGGAGGCGATACGTACCTCCGAAACGTCGGTTAACACAATATCTACACGGCTTCACATTCAAGAAGATGGCATTCTTCAAGCTCGATATAGCTGAGTTCATGCACTGGGACTTGTAAAGAAAACAGAGATATAGTATTCTCATGGTGCCGATGAAGAGCTGTATATAGAAAATAGGCGAAGTTGTAAATTAATAATTATATAACTTTGCTCGATAATTTTCAAATGTAATTTCTACTATATGAAGTCTCCGCTAAAAATTTCAAAATTATAAGCCTTCTCAGTGTTTGTAATCTTCGAAACAAAGGATGACAGAAAGGCGGAAGAATGAAATGAGAATCTTTCTCTACACAGATATTGTTTACAGGGAGATACATGCACCCGAACAAGATGATACTGCAAACCTCATTTAGATTACATATCACAAGGTTAAGCCACATGACATGCTGCTGAAAGCAAGATTTTAGATTCTCACAGAGGTGGTTATGACGCCGTGTACTAAGTACTAAAGTAATAATTTAATGTAGTTCTGTTTTTGTGATATTTTGTATTATAAGAAGAGACCAGCAAAATTAATCTAGATTTAACTGGCATAACTTGGGCCGAAACCTGCACTGCGCATTTGAAAACAGCGCCGCAACTGGAAATTCTGCCTTAGGTCTGATCCTGCTTCGTTTATCACAACGCATGGACATGGCCCGCACTCAGTAAGACTGCATAGTGTGTTGTGGGTATACTTTTACAGCACATGCGACTTATGGAGAAAACTGTACTGCTTCAAGTCTGTACAGAATACAGCCCCGGATCAAATATGCGAGATGCCCGTTCCACCTTGCTTCCCTGCACATAAATTGCAGTGTACATGTTGTGTCATGTTGAAATTAATACAGGAAACCCCGTAGGAACACAGCAAAATGTTCATATTATGTCTAGACATACAAGTTATTGTATAATTGAAGCATAAAGCTACAAACAGAGTTAATACGTCCCATCGGATTCAGCAATCAAGATTCTCTTTCCAGATGACAGGTCAGCTACCTGCTTCCGTTCCCCTTCTACAAAAAGTAACTTCGACCGTCCAACAAAACTGCAAAACAATTTTGTGGCCTACCCGCGTGCGGAGGCAAACGGATAAATTTATATCCCTAAACCACAGAAGAGATAAAAAATATTCTCCAATAAATTTCACGGTATATTCATGTTCAGGACAGAGAAATTTATTATTCGCACTTCGCGAACATTTCACCTGACCTCTACTGTACTGTAAATGCAATTATGATTCTAGCTCTGAACAGGGCGACAGAGGAAACAGTTTCGCATGGATCGATGAAGCGTTATAACTAGGAAGGTAGGTATGAAGCGTTCATTACAAAAGAGGCTAGTAATCAGTACTGCAATTAATTCTGCACTTTACTTAAACCGATGATGGTGGAATACTAAAATCCTATGATGAGCTGCGCTTCAGCACAGAAAGCTGCTGTTTTAGTCATCTTCATCTGAAATTCTGTAACTACTGCATTTTCTTCAAGATTTCTGTGAATCATCTCTAACCTTTCTGGTTGAACTATAAACTTATTTTATTTTTCATAAAGAGTTTAACATCATTTTGAACAACACTTGATGATATGAAAAAGAGAACTGGAACGTATATGAATAAAAACATAATTCTATCGAATTTTAGCATCAGAATGCATCGGATTTTTTTTCTTTAAGTCGGGTAATGAACTTGGAACCTTCTATAGTCTAAAAAATTATCCAATTTCTTACAACACAACTGAGACTTTTTATTCGAGTCATCAACGACCAAATGTCATTGGACCAATACAATTTTGACATTGCCGAACATTGCAGGCTAATTTGATGCAGAACTGATTTGAAACGATTCATTTATAGTATATGTGAATTCGTTTTTAACAGAATATTTCATAAATTCAATCGTTTTACTTGTTACCCAAAAGTTCATATAATTAAGCCTCACCCCTTTCACATCATGAGCGCAATATAAAGCCTTAACACCAACGTGACTGTTTTTACAAGCGAAGCTCTCGCTCACAGTCCATAGTTATGTATATATTGCATTTCACGGGAAGGCAATGATTTTTGTGCAATTTCAGTGTGATTTCTAAAGTTATAATTTTTTTTCTTTGGAGATACAGCCCCAATTTGGGCCTTGGCCTACCTCCCTGAAACTCTCCGTTTCACTTCGGTTTACTAGACCTTAGACATTCGGTAGGACTCCTTGGGCGGGTGATCAGCTCGTCACAAGGCCTCTACCTGTACACAGACACATAAATCAGCCATATTATGAAAGTGTCTTAAATTTTCCGTCTGAAGTTGACAGGGGGTCTTCTTCCATCCTCGGCTAGGTATTGGAATTTTGTATCGTACAGAATTTCGATTCTGAAACTCCTTCAAAGGCGACATTTAAAGCAACTTTCCTTACGTTTCACATCTTAAACTCGAATAAGAAAGGAAGAACACGAGAGAACAAATAGAAAGAGTGATGGGTAAAAAGAACAGAAAGTGACGCTAACAGAATAGAGGTACCAGTAGGTTGGTATCTACTTAAAACCTTGATCAGTAGATTCGATATCCTGGTATGAGACTTATTTCCATAGTTTTACACAGCCTTTCAGTTTCTCCAGAAGGATGGCGAAAGATTATCCTAAAATAGCTAAATATAGCTTCTTTCAGCATCTCCTAATCTGACATTCATAAGCATCCCATTCCATGTATGGCTCTAAAGCCCTTTGTTTGGCCTTGACCACTTTTCTTGATCTTTTACGCACTCGGCAAGACTCTGGAAGGTGGAATCAGCCTGTCGCAGGGCTGAGATCTGCACACAGAACAACACAAGCACAGACTGAACGCGAACAGACATCCATGCCTCGAATGCGATTCGAATCCACGATCCCAGTGTTTGAGCGAGCGAAGAGTTCATGCCTTAGAAGGCGCGGCCATTGTGATCGGCTACCATCCACTTCCACAAAACCAAGATACGAAGGTTAATGAAAACTGACACTGTCTTAGTGCCACTGAAGGATGCCGATAATTTGGTTTTACATTCACGCTGAAACGGGTAGGGACTGTACCAAATTCTGAGGCGTGGCAATAGTTGATAAGCCTAAAAATTAATATTAAGGAGATCGTATGATTTACGTGTTTATACACGTACACGGGCACTTGAGGATGATAACTGACATTCAATTATAGTGGGGCATATGAAATTTGGAATAGTGACAAATCAGAAACTTTATGATTCTTGACATGTTCAAACAGATGACTGACACGAATATTAAGAGCTATGTACTCAGAACGAATGGATATGAGCCTGTATTTACCTCCAGTTTTGCGATTCGTGTGCCACAGGGGAGGTCTACCTTCACATTTATACGGCACTGACCTGTCGCTCCGTTTTGGAAACGTTGCTGTTGGAGAGCTGATTTTGGTGTTGATTGAACGCTCTCTAAATCCTTTCCCGCATGAAATGGTGCACCTACGATCAGGTTTGATAAAATGCGGTTTAAATGTCATGGTGATGATATATGCGACCATTAATCCAACCCAACTTGGCAATTCTCGGTACAAAAATAACTGGGTAATAGTAGATCCTATGCGTCTATAAAAACCAGACAGTTAAAGCTTACTGATTAGTACCTAGCTATTCTGTTAGATCCTTCCCGGGTTGCACATTCTTCCTCGTCCTCTGTCGGAAGGACATTGTAATGAATCAAGCGTCTGAAATGACTACATCTTCAAAATTTTTGCCATTATAATTTACTTTTATCTTTTGGTAGAAGTGGAGTTATAGAACTAAGCAATTTTATTACTTTTCATTTCTTACTTATTAATTTATTTGATTTCGGTTGTACAGTTAATGCTATAACAGACCGCCTCTGTGGTCTAGTGGTCAGAGTTCCTGGCTACAGATCCAGAGGTCCGGGTTCGATTCCCGATTATGAGAAGTAGTGGGTCTTGAACGGGGTCCACTCAGCCTCGTGAGGATAATTGAGGAGCTATTTCAAGGAAATAGCGGCTCCGGTCTAGAAAAGCGAAATTAACTTCCGTGGGGATTCCTTGCGCTGACCACGCAACACCCTCTATCCACTAAAGTTGGCACTATTTTCGCCGATAAGCGGCGGTCGCTCGGTCGGCATAGTTCGCTTGCGGACTCAAGCCACGGAGTTTGTTTTGTTTAGTTAATGCTATAACGATTCCCTATATGTTTGAACTTTCCTGAATCACCCTTCACATGTGGGATATACAGACAGCATAGAGGCGTTTCCTCTTTATTCGGACGACTGCTACCATACGAATAAACAACCGAGCCAACGAAATCCAGGAGAAGCTCAAGATCACGTCTCATGCTAATAATTTCATTAAACAAATCTTGTTGATTAGTTAAAAGTCCATCACTACAGGTTTCCACCAATATAGTCATCATCAGGTTTTAAATCTCAATGGTATACATCCTGTTGTGTGTTATAAACAAGGTACATAAATGTAAGATTTTTGGTTTTCACGGCGGTGACTATGAAGAAAGCAGTCTTCTGGGATTTGGCACCGTGTATATGTGGTGTTAACCGACGTTTCGGACGAACGTATCGCCTCCATCTTCAGGGTAGAAGAAAAAATATAAGAAATTTGCAAGGGAAGAGACCGTGACAACCGGTCGGTTCTCACGGTCTCTTCGCTTGCAGATTTCTTATATTTTTTCTTCTACCCTGAAGATGGAGGCGATACGTTCGTCCGAAACGTCGGTTAACACCACATATACACGGTGCCAAAACCCAGAAGACTGCTTTCTTCAAGGTACATAAATGTATACAAAGGTATGCAGTCTACACAACAATATTCTGCATACTGTTTTGTAGACTGTATACCTTTGCATACATCAGGTGTTAAAATTGTTTGGCGAGGGAACAACTGTCTTCTATTGTTGCTTATGTTGTTAAATATACAGTTCCTCTCGATGCACATGTGTGTTTGAGTTGGTGGGTTATGTTCTCTCTTGTTGCATGTTTTTCTGCGTGTCTTCTTCTCGAATGCTTGCAGTTCTTGGCAAGTGGCGGAAGCTCTATTGTGAAGACTCTGAATTAAACCTCTTTTCACAGACGGGGGATGACTAGATTTGAAGTTGAGATATAGGCTAGTGTGTGTGACTTATCTGTAAACTTTCCGATGACCAGAATATCCACAGAAGTAATCGCACTGTCTGGTTCTGTTTCCGTAGTGAACTGGATGGAAGGCCTTGAACTATTGAGGTGGATCAGGAAATTCTGTGACCGCTCTGGGCCATGAGGCCAGATCACAAATACGTCAACATACCGGAGCCATAGCGACTGTTTGTGTTGTGCCGAGTCAAAAGCCAGTTTCTCAAAATGCTCCAAGTAGTTGTTGATAATGACGCCCCATAGCCATGCCATCTGTTTGTTGGAGGAACCTGCCGTTCACGTGAAAATAGGATACCAGAGATAGGGATTAGCTCTATCGATTTGGCCTAACTTCGTAGGTTTTCACGTGATAACGGAGACAGAATCCAGTCTCCCAAACGTCGTATTTTAAATAGAGAACAGGACGATGGGTAACGTCCAAAAACACAAAAATTATACTAAGAAACCACCGTCACAGACTTTTAGAGCATATCCTAAAGATTGGATTAAGGTGATGACTGCTTAGAAAGGAATCCAAGAACATAAAGACCAGAGGGTCTCTGGAAGAACCAAGGATCTGAGGGGTGTTTTTGGTGGAGGTGGGGGGCATACCTTGGTTCAGGAGAAAGGGAAACCTTCCTCAAATTTGTGGCGTGATTGATCGTAATGAGTGACCCCAACGACAGCAGTACTGCAAACATCTCCCTTCTCCGTTCTTTGTAATTCACACTCAGCCATATTTGTTTGTTTTTCCAAGACACATAAACTCAGCAGGCAATAGAACTGTATGAAATAATTAAGGAATTAACAAAAACATTCTCCGATACTGCTGTTAGAGCACGTGTCCATGTTGTGGTCGGCTGCCAGGTGTGGCAAGCATAAGAGGGATATGTCGCGAAAGGAAAAAGTTCACTTTTAAGACCTAAGCATAGATAGTAGTTAATATTAAAGTTGATCTTAAATACACAGAATGTCAGGGGTGTGAGGTAAGGAGTGGCCGGTTCTTCTGAAAACGATGTCGTACCTTTGGGTTGCGCACATTTCTTGACTAGACGAGCGACTATTAGTTTCTCGAGCACGAATCTGTTCTTTGAAACATTTTAGTAGTATGCTGTGTAGTGTTTTGTTACAAGTCAGTACAAGACGGCCATAAAGGATCAGTGTGTATTCGTGACGCCATTAACTTGGCCATCACTTGTGATGTAAGCAACATCTGATCCCCTACACACTCCTAGTTTGATGGATTACTTGCCTCACTCTGATTCTGTCCGATGTCGTCCACTCTCTTGATGGATGGGTGACGGCACTCTGAGACAGTTTAATTCTACGTATTAGCTTGCAGCCAGCACAAGATATGATCTACTCAGGGTTTCCTCAAGAACGGTCTTGTACTGTGACAGCAAGCAGAGCTCTGTTTTCTGGCTTTTTATCCTGGTTTCTTGCTTGTCTTACTCTTCAAGCCTGGAGATGAATGCGATAAGGTCATCCGAAACGACGGTTGGCATTCAGTGATATATACGGCGTTGAATCCCAGATAACATAATTATTCTTTATTTAGTTCTTTTCTGATATGTCCTGCTCTCCTATAACCACCAAATTCCCTAGGCTACATGCACACCGAGCGTGCTTCACTTGGCGCTTCATATGTAGCGCAGTGCGCATGCGAAGTGCTTTACTTAGAGCGTGTTCACACTTCAGCCGGTATTCCTCTATCCGTCGAGTTTATTCAGTTTCAAAGACACTACCATGACATTATTAAAATTCCCTAGGAAGCTGTTTTTATCAGAAAGGATCTCTTTGAAACTGAAAAACAGAAGGAAACGTAAATGGGTTCATAAGTTTGGTAAAGAAAGAACGACTTTTGAAGAGTGCTACCATCTCTATAGCGACGCAAGAGTTCATCCTGATAAGTTCAAATATTATTTAAGAGTGTCAAAGGAGTCTTTTGACGCTCTTTTAAAAAGGCTTGAACTTCAACTCTGTGGGCCAGGAACTATCCACAGAGAAAGCATATCTGCTGAACAACGGCTACTCGTAATTGTAAGGTGAAGAAAACAGTTCATTCACGGGATAAGTTCAATATTACTTTCATGCTCGTATTTTATAAACATCCACAATGGGGATGTACTAAATATTTAAATATATTGACGACTCGGTTGTTTCAACTGGAAACGTGTTTTGCTGTGGTAATCACTAATTGTGATACACTTTAAGTGTATTTTCATTGTATTTACTGTGTGCTAGTGTGTCCTTTGCTATTTGTGTAGTTCTGTGTGCTGTGTTTTGAGTGTGGTGTGTTATTTTATGTGATGTGTGTTGTGTCTTATTGTAGTACCATTGCCACCGGGCAAATTCCATTCGCAGTTTAAATAAATAAATAAATATATAATAATAATAATTCATGAAATATATGTCAGTTGTCTTCTAGCTTCTTCTGCCTAACATTGTTAAGAGATCTTTGAATGTGAAACATAAACGACGTTTCCGCCATTGTGGAAGAGATTTAATGTCAAGTAATGTCATCCTAGTCTCTTTCCGGGTCAATACTCTTTAGCGTGATTTTCGTTTTTCTTGAACATCCTGAATGATTTGTTGTTTCCTCGGAAGACAGATGAAACACTGCTCGACACTGAAAGTGCATATGAGACTTCAGTCACCGAACTTGCTCCATCATCTTAGCCGAATGAGGCGCCTTGAGACTCGATTGGTTCACTTACTAAACTTTCTTGCAAACTGCTTTCTGATTTTTGTGAATCCAGCAGATCTTTAAGAAACAGCATTATATTTAGTGCTGCCACGAAGAAATTCTCGGGATCTCCTGTCCTGCTGGTCCAGATTTCGGCTTTAGAACTTTCTTGTATTCTTTCTGAATGTAGTCACTCAAATACTTCCAAATTTTTAGGTTTTCACTGAAACATATATAAATTAAATTTAATGTTCGTTCTTAGCCGAACAGAACGTGATCCTATTTTTAACTCCTTTTCGAATTTGTCTTTCTTGTTCACTTGGCTGTCCCACAATAGCATTTAAACACTTAGACGATTTTAATGGAGCCACATCCACCAAAAAATAATTTAATATCGAATGATAGTGATATATTGTCGGGCATACTTTCGATAACACAGGCCAACAGCTGTTTTGGTGCCGGGGTATTTGGAGCTGATTTCATATGAATTTGATGCCCTGAATTCAAATATGGCATTAGTTTTTGTCTAGGAGCTCAAATTTTTAAGATATAACATTTTGGTGAAATATACGTTACACTATTTTAAGTTAAATCAGTGGATCAAATAAAAAAACTCAACATGGAATTTTTATTACTATATTATAATTATATTTTTATTTTATTATATTA
>NW_019724786.1:132281-135341 GCF_002891405.2 Cryptotermes secundus | reverse complement strand
ACTCAGTGGACAGCAGACTGACAATAGGGCAAATATACAGGAACCAATCCTTGCATATGAGATTTAGAACTGCACAAAATACAATTAGAACTGCACATTTTGTGTAGAACTGCACGTTACAAAAACGCTGATCTAAAAAAGTAGAGCTGGTAGAGAAAAACTGATTTTATATTTAGATTCAGCGCCTTAAATATAACTAAAATTAGTTCTAAAATCCTAGACACCAAAAAAAAAAAATTTTTTTTTGTAGGCCTGTGTAATAGATTAAAGAAATCACATTTTATACTAGTGAATTTGATGAAGAATGCCCACGCATTTAAAGGAAGAATAAAATAGAAATACTGTTGAATACGGGTTCATGAAAGATCTACTGTTCACAAAAATAACAATTAAGGCTTACTTAATTTCAATAAAATTACATTTATTTTTAGATACCTTGTAAACTGTCAAGCCGGTCACGGTAGCCGAGCAGTCTAAGGCATGCACTGTTTTCGCTCGCTCGGAAGCCGGGATCGTGGGTTCGAATCCCACACAAGGCATGGATGTTTGGTGTGTGTATGTGTTTATTCTGTGTTTGTGTTGTCCTGTGTTTAGGTAGAGGCCTTGGTACGAGTTTATCACCCGTACAAGGAGTCCTACCGTCTGTAAAATGATCAAAATGGAAAAAAAAGAACTCGACACGCAAGGTATAAGAGGAACGGATTAAGTAGAGTAAGTAAAGTAAGCAACCTGTCAGTCATGCTGCTCGTTAGCACTTCACTTATGAAAGAGAGTATCAACAGGTTCAAAATTTGTCAGAGAAACTTGTAAAGTTACGAAATGAAACGTTTTATAAGACGAGTGTACGCCGAAACCTACAAAATCAATGTGACGTGAAACAGCAAAAAGCTGTTGGAAGAAATGGAACTTTCCTAACTGTAGAGGGAGTTTAGACATAAAAAGTAAATAAGTGCTCAGAAAATAGGGGCTCACAAAACTACAATTATAAACAATATTTCTCGATATTGCTTTGAGCTCCGGTTCATGCGGATTGCAAATTGAAAGCTGTAGAAACTGAGACAGTAGCATGGAGAAAATTTTAAAACGTCTTCATTATTTCGTTCATTAGAAAGAGGCGAACTTAACATCCCTTCAGACAGAGAACTACCTGGAACAACACCGAGTTTCACTCGTTACAGCAGCTGACGAAGCCCAGCCATTATTACCTTACTTAACGAAAACATATCCTAAACAAATTTTGCATAATTCAAGATGTGTTGTGAAGAGCGAGATGTGTTGAGTGGGCTTTTGGGATTATGTGTAGTAAAGCAGAGCGTCTCTGTGGTCTAGTGGTCAGAGTTCCTGGCTACAGATCCAGAGGTCCGGATTCGATTCCCGGCTCTACCAGATTTTCTGAGAAGTAGTGGGTCTGGAACGGGGTTCACTCAGCCTCGTTAGGATAACTGAGGAGCGGCTCCGGTCTAGAAAACCGAGATTAACGGCCGTGGGAATTCGTTGCGCTTACCACGTGACACTAACTTTGTCGACAAGCAATATGTGTTTTTCACAAGTTCGTTCTAATTGAAATGATAGGACAAACAATATGGACAATTTAAATAACGTTTTTCAGAAAGAGCTACAAGCGTCAGAGTGATATTTCAATGGTATTGGATCTGTTTCATGACAAAACGGTTAACTGTTATAGTTCTAACGAGAGAAACTAGTTTTCTTAATTAATTAAGATTCAGTCAGGAAATGGTATTTCCGTTTTCACAAGCATGACGTGTAAATAAAGCAACATCACGAATTATATCTGCACACAATTAGAGGCTTTAAAAATAAATTTAATTCGCTTAGTCGGGAGTGGAGTCCAGTTGGGCAATGATTGGCCTATTGTACCTGCCCCGGGTGATTATGATGATGGAGAATTTGGTGAAATGAAGATTGGCAAGGAAATCGAAGTACCCGGAGAAAACCCGCCCCAGCGCCACTTTGTCCACCACAAATCCCACTTGACCAGACCCGGGCTCGAACTCGGGGCCGCAGCGGTGGGAAGCCAGCGACTAACCGCTTGAGCTATGGAGCGGCCATTAGAGACTACTTCCTATCTTTCCCGAATTTTTATGCTATTTTCAGACGAATTTTGTGAAGAATATTCACATTTTTGTGCGACGGATTCTTTAGATTCCATATCTCCTCTCTTTCAGACACCGAACTGATAATTTGCTATCCATTAAAAGCAAAAGAAAAAAAAAGCGACGAACAAGCGAGGCGATAACCAATAATGCTCGTTAAAATGCGTTTCGCATGGCTTAGCGCTGGGCCTGTCGCTTGGAATGGACACTACGGTTGAAAATTAGTTGGTTAATGACGTCACGACGCAAAGCTCTGCTTCACATGCGAAGCTAGCTTGGTGTGCACTTACCCTTAGGGCCTTATTTCAACTGACTGAGTTCAGTTGTCATGTTACGTCAGGACCCAGAACTATGATTATGATACCAGTGTGGGTACAACCATTACTTTATAGAGTTTAAGGAAGTTCCTCTTCTTGTTCTCTTCCTGGAATGTCAACATTTTATTGGGCGACTAAATCATGCTGGGCCATGGCCATTCTCTTCCCGCGCTCACTAGAATCGCGGGTTGGAACTCCACACGAGGCATGAATGTCGGCCCCCCGCTACATACAGCGGTGTAAGTCTTACGATGGTCCATCCGAGGAGCCCTACCGTTTGTCTCAGTAAGGATTACGAAAATTCTATACCATTACATCAGGACCAAAGAAGATTATACTCCAAGATTTGAGGATATCACGGCGGTGACTATGACGTCTTCTGGGATGTGGCGCCGTGTAGATATTGGGTTCGGAGAACGTATCACCTCCATATTCGGTGTATAAGAAATCCGCGAGCGATGAACCAGCGTCAGCAGGTGGCTACAGACTAAGATGGCTGCAAACTGCGTCTGGAGCCACCTGCTGACGCTGGTTCATCGCTCGCGGATTTCTTATACCTTGAACATGGAGGGAGTATGTTCCTCCGAAACGTCGGTTAACATAATATCTACACGGTGCCACATCCCAGA
>NW_019724786.1:121006-132169 GCF_002891405.2 Cryptotermes secundus | reverse complement strand
CCACGGTACTTTTATAGGATCTGAGGTTCTCACGTCGGTGGTTATGAAGTGTACTATATTCTGGGATATAAGCCCGTGTAGTCTGCTTTGCTTGTCACCAGCCTTCATGCTGGTTTCTTGCTCTGCTTATCCTTAGACTCTGAAGATGGAGACGATATGTTCCTCCGAAACATCGGCTAACTTTCAACGGACTACACGGAGTTATATCCCAGAAGATAGTAGTCTTCGCGGTACTTTTGTTCGCGGCCTTAGAATAAAGCGAAGAGACCGGTTTGGAGGCCTGGGATTAAACGGGAGATTTGTTCTTAGGCAGAGAGGTTTTTTGAAGATTTGAGATTATCACGGCTGTTACTACGGAGTGCTGTATTTGGGGATATAACGCCGTGTAATCTGGTAGAAGCTTACCGACGTTACGTCGGTAACACTCCACAAAATAACATTATTCGCAATTAAACTTGTTCAGAATAAGTTCTACAGAAGGGAGTTTGTAATATTATGAATGAAGGTGAACGTTTCATTTCTGCAAGGGCACAGAATTTTATGAANTTTTTTTTTTCAAAATAAGGGGAAAAGCTAAAAAGGGTACTTAACTATTCCGGTCAATTGGTTTCTATTCCTAGTTTTAGAACTGTCTCGCCATGAGAAGGCAGTCGCCTGTTGACGAGAGGTTTTGAACATACAGTCAATTCGGTGGGGCTGATAACGTGAGCAGATGAGTCCAGTAGTGAGCAATAATTCACCATTATCTGTCATCTGTGGCTGGTACAATAGGCCAGTAGTGGCCGCAGTACAAGGGACTTAGTCCCACCCCACTAACAATAAAAAAAGGGCTGCTACTGGTCTAAATCTTCATATGGCATGAAGTAGAGGAACGGATGAATGACTTCGTAATATGTTTCATTCCCACTTGCGTTAGCTTCGGCATTTTTATCCCACAAGCTGCAGTGAACAGAGTACACTGAAATCGTAAACAAGTTTGTTTGTTTCGGTGCTAAAAATGCATCAGGCTTCCCCAAGACAGATCTGCAAGAGCAAGTTATACAGCACGTAGTAATTAATGCGACCTATGGACGAGGATTGCAATCCACTCTTTTAATTAAATTTAAGGGATATAACCTTGTTAGACATCTCAATAATATTCTTGTTCGAGCGCCATATTTGTCAATTCAAAACAACGAGTTGCACCAACTCAAATTAGACTTAATTGGATTTCATCGATATAAACATCCAATGTTAGGGCAGTAACCTGATGATATTATCTAACAATATATTGTCTACAGATAATGCAGACCGACAAAACATATTGTGGCGTGCCACCTAAAATCCGGAATATCTGGAGTCCGAGCGGGCATCCATTACTAGACAACGGTTTGTTAAAACATGTGGCCGGGACAACAAGCTGGAATAGACCATTGCTAAGCAAGGCTTGGTAAACCTGTCTAAAGGCCTGAATAGTGGAGCCGGACGAAGTTATCCATTTTGCTAGGCAACTATTCATGCACGTTTCCGAGACAGCACACACATAAAATACATTACCACGCAAGTGAAAAACCAGAACTAGTGAAGTTCCCGCGGCAACGAATACACTAGCTACCGGCTGAAAGAATACGTGAAATGAAACCCTAGATGGTGTCTTCTAGTCCGTCCGACTATAGAAGATAAGAGACCAGACCAGACCAGAGCGGAGATCAGAAGAGAGGCGAATGGAACAGAGCTGAGAGCAGAAGAAAGCAGCTTAGCTAAGAACCAGAAGACGACAGACTTGGCAGGTCACATCGTCTGCAAGACGCTATTTCAGAGTGATTGTAACTGTAACTGTAAACGACTTATGCAATAAACAGCTTCGTCTAATCCGGAACCCATTAATTTCTTGTCGCGTTACCAGGATACGGGACATTATTAACAGAACGCGAACTTGTGCTGAAACAACATGCCAAGCAGATCCCCGATCAAGATCTGAAGATTTAATTTTAAAATTGTGGAAGGTACGAATGCGTTTGAATTCCCCTCTCTGGTTTCTCCCGGTTACCTCCCATTCATTATAGGACTCCATCCGTTGTTCACGTATAGAACATTGGTGGGAAAGCCAGAAGGAAAGCGACCACAGGGAAGACCAAGATGTAGGTGGGTGAACAATATTAGAATGGATCTTAGAGAGATAGGATGGGATGGTATGGATTGGATAGAACTTTCTCAGGATAGGGACCAGTGGAGGGCTCTTGTGAACACGGTAATGAACCTTCGGGTCCCATAAAATTCTGGGAAATTCTTGAGTAGCTGCTGAATTGGTGACTCCTCCAGAAGGGCTCAGCTCCATGAGTAAGTAAGTAAGATCCGATGTTCACGTATTCTGGCCTGTATTTCTGATACCAAATGCAAGGAGTACCTACAAAATTCAATAATATGTAAAAGGCTCTGACATAACCTTTTCCTTCAGCATGAGAAAGACGAGTCTGCGTGTTTTGATGGAATTATATTGTCACGTGTATGGTTATACGCGTGACGAGCATGATGGTTTATAGTTCGAATGTCTGGATTTATTAGCGCCTTGGTTACAACCTCTTTTATTTACATTTAAATGCAGAGCTATCGCTGATTGCTACACTTCATAATTCACGTTTACACACACAACAACCCTCTCATGGTAATGCAATCAAAACACAGGAACTAGCGCTTCAAATCATTCCAAATATACACATAAACAAAGTCTTGAAATCACACTTTAAATCCTCACAGACCGACCTCCTGTATTCTTCTGTACTCCTGGTTCCAATTCTCTCTGAACTTACGGTTCATAGCTCTCAGCATGGACCGCACAGAAAATACAATTCTATTGTTGATGACGCAGATCGCACAGAAAACACGCCACGTGATATCTCGTTAGTCCATTGGTGCGATGACTGTCGCCTAGCAACGAGCTATGAACATACGTGCTATTGTTGTAACGCACTCAACTGAAGGTTGTTTACAGGTCGTTGGCTAGAAACGCTCCGACCATCCACGTTATAATATTTAAACGAAAGTCAACTGATTTTCTTCTACATTGTATGTGGGTATCACTTGCAGATAGTGTAATTATAATTTTTATTAAACTCGTTTAAAAAAATATTATGAGAAAACTTTGCACTTCACTGAGTTTCTACATAATTTAGGTTTCAATAGACATGAAAAGAGGAAGCAATTTTTTTTTCTATTTATCATTCTACCTACAGCTGATAGTAGCATCTACTGGTACAGAACTGTACTTTACATGTGCCTTACTTATGCTCTGTTGGTACAGATAATTCTGAGCTTATTACATTTTGCTGTTTTGTCTGTCATTACTTCCATGTTTTGATATAATATGTGACGTTCTTTGCACAGAAGTGTTTCTGGTTTATCCTCATAATACGACACGTGCTCTGTCAACAGATTAATCCTCGATCTATTATGTCTAACAGCAAAATGATTCACTACGAGGAACGGACGCTTCTGTTCTGATAACATTCGCTGCAGTTATCAGAAGTAAAGTCTCCAGCGCGCCACAGATCAGGTCGCACATTACTTAAAGAAACAGAGTACCGAAGAACATATACAGCAACAATAAAAATATGTGCACATAAGCACTACGTAACGAAATAAATACGTGTAAGAAATGATACAAAAAAGAAAACGTGCAAGCAAACAAAAAAGGTAAATTTATCCCTGTGTTTAATTAATTAAGCATCACGCCATGAAGACGTATGTGGAAGCGGAGGTAAAGCTCCACCATTTTTGACCTTAGTACTATATAGAGGTGAGCAGTCAGCTTCAGGCCTCGCCCGATTTATCCCTGGGCAAAAGGCCGCCGTACTTACTGGAGAGGAAGCTGGGTTGAGCCGAAGGTTGGTATGAAAGCTGTGGAGTAGAGGAACATCTCGTGTTTTCAGGGAATCGAACACCAGACGTGCAGCCAGTAACCCGTCGCTATACAGATTGAGTATCCCGCCTCCGCAAGCAAATGATAAAACGAGGAAAAAACATAACAACAAACAGTATAAGAAAATACAGAACAGAAATGACAACAAACAAAATGAACACAATAAACGACTCCACTAAAACCTCGCAGCAACAAATAATCAAACAAGGAGAATATGTGCAAAAATCGACACATAAAAATAAACTATAAAACGGTAGCAGAAACAACAGACGACAGTGGTGATTCGTCCCGAATCAGATTGCTGACTTTTACGACTGATGTTTTCTGGTTTCCGTAGAGCAGGCCTTGGGCAGGAAATTTCCAGAGCTGCCGAATTACCTGGAGTTGTCGAGCTGAGCGATGACTTTACTTCTGGCAGTAACTTCAAAAACACTCCACGAAGTTTCGACACTGGCTATAATCAGACAACTTTTACAACTTTAATCTTCAGGAAGTCAAGGACCTTTCCTGGGATGGTGCTAAGCCCTCAGTAGGACACGCAGCAGTTACGGGCTAGGATTTATGAGACACTGATCAACGGAAGTCTACGCTCCTATGAACGATCTGAAATCGTCTCCACTGAATGACATTGCAGCTTCTACAGCCAATTCATTGCAACTGACGTCACGTTAGCATCGTTTCTTCCCAGCAACTACTAGGCTTAGGCTGGGGCCACACGAGTGCACAAAATGGGTCCGTTGTAACGAACGTCGTGATTCCGTTGTAGAAATAAACAAGAGAGGCGAATGCTACGCTTTCTTCTGGCTCCATTGCAGACAAAAAACTATGCACCGCATTCTGCAACTCTGTGGTGTCCTCAGCAAAGTCCGTCATAAAGTACGTTCGTTGCAACGGACGTACTTCGTGCGCTCGTGTGGCCACCAGCCTTAATATTCTATTTCGGTATGGTTATGAAGAAGGAAAATCGCCTCTGTGGTCTAGTGGTTAGCGTTCCTAGCTACAGACCCAGAGGTCCGGGTTCGATTCCCGGCGCTACCAGATATTTTTCTTGGAAGTAGTGGGTCTGGAACGGGGTCCACTCAGCCTCGTGAGGATAACTGAGGAGTTAGAAACGGCCGTGGGGCTTCGTTGCGCTGACCACGCGACACACTCTATCCGAAAAATTTGGCACTAAACTTCGCCGACAAGCGGCTGTCCTTCGGTTGGTATAGTTCGCTTGCCGACTAAAATCACGGAGTTTGTTTGGTTGTTACTAAGAAGAACTGAATATATACATATAAAATTCAATTCAATTCTTTATTCATGTGCCGAGTCAACAGATACAAGGCCAATTACAGACACAGCACAGTGCAGATACAGGTAAGTACATTATGGGCAAACATAAAATCAAAGGCAAATTACAGCCAAGCACTGAAACAACACACTAATACAGAAAGTAAACAAACAAATTAACTAAGACGAGGAGAGGTAACAAGAATTACATAACACATAACATTAGGATTGCGAAAAAAAATTATTAACAAATAATAAATTAATAAATATAATCCATTTCACACATGAGTTACAATAAGAAGTTTATTCTAAAGGGTTCTGACGATGACGTGTAGCACGACATCCAAAAACTCAATAATCCGGAGTGTAACAAGTGTAATCATTCAAACTAAGGTAAGCTTGAAATAGATACGTAATTAATGTGCGTGTGAAAGTCATATGGACAAAATTCATTACCACTTGGTTTAGTTTACAATGTTAAAGAGTAAAATTAGC
This sequence comes from Cryptotermes secundus, assembly GCF_002891405.2. Lineage (NCBI taxonomy): Eukaryota > Metazoa > Arthropoda > Insecta > Blattodea > Kalotermitidae > Cryptotermes > Cryptotermes secundus. The sequence continues at coordinate 126,504 of NW_019724786.1, read as the reverse complement.
TTTTGATAACCAATAGAATTGAACTGTTTCCTTGGAAATGAAATGTAATATTGTCACATGTTGGGTATGTCACGCAACAAATAACTTCACGCTGTTTTGGATCAAGCGAATTTATTGCGCATTCGTTCTTACACTCATACAATTCACAGTTTCACAATTACTGCCATCGGCAGTATCACAATTAGTCCTCCTGCTTCCATTCACTCCGGCGAATGCTACACTGCAACTGACTGGTTACTCCCTCTCACTGACGAATAATCCTGTTATGCAGCTTCCGCACTGACAATACAGAAAACAGTTACGTGATAGCTTTCACTGTTGCGTGACGTCGTGTTTACCGATTGCCTAGCAACAGTCGCTGCACGGGCTCCCCTAGCGTGACGCAGTGTTTACAAAGGCGTTGCTGGGCAACGCTGTGTAGCAACCAGCGCGCTTCGGCTCGGTTCGGCACGGACAAACACCGCTTTCCTTACTGTTGCGTAACCTCGTTTCCACTGTTGCGTAACTTGGCAATCGACCGTTTATCAAGGGTCTGTCTTCGTGGGAACTCATTCCACCTCCCGTTGCCCAGCAACTGTTAGACATGTCACACTTCTCCCTTCCTAAAGCTGTTCGTCCCGAATAGCCTAACAGTGCATCACCGGTCCTTTCCTTCCGAGGCTGTGCTTGTTTCTTATTCTTTTGGTTCGGCTACTCCTCTTGCAGTGACTATTCTCCGGCCGTTACATCCGCTCCCTTCTTAAGAATGTTCGTCCCGAACAATTCCATGGTCCAGCGTTCGTCGATCCGTTGTATCACATTCGCTCCTCACTTTCATTCTCCATTCATGCCGGGGAGGCCGGTGTTTCTACGTTACCGGTCCCTCCCATACGGGCCGTTTCCTTTTTTTCGTTTTGGACGGGGTCGGCACCTCCACAGTGACCAATCCATGTCTTGTGGTAGGCTGAGAGAAGATCCGACTATTCGCTTCGCGATCTTCACGCTCACAATCTCGTAGAAGGTCTTCTTACGAGTTCTTCTCCTTCCTAGGTGCGATCGCTGTCCTGATCTACACCGTCCGAAGGCGTCCCTGGTTGGCACCTCTTTCTTCTGGTATAGCGGCCGTCTGCCGCCTATGTTCTTTATTCCCGTTCTTCCTTTCCACGTTTCTTGTTCAGCATTGACCCTGGTTGAATATTTCTTTACGAGATCTCCCTTGCGCCATGTCGCACCTGCACGGCTAGTCATATTCTGTCGGCAGCCAATTCGTGCCGCGGTCCACACTTTCCATGTCACAATATCATAACGATAAAGCTCTTTAAACAGAAAGTGTTTCGAACCAAAGTTTTTAGCAATACGATATGAAACGTCCCATAGTCTCGGCACGTATGTACGTATGTAGAAAAGAATGGTGTCATGACCATGTCATACTCAAGTAAGTAGCTGACTGTTCAATTTAGACACTAAAAACTACCTCAAATCTAAAATTGAATAAATCACAGAAAGGGAGATATCAAGTTTTACAAACAGAAGTGTTAGAAATTTGGTTGCGTCATTCACGCTTGGCTTCTGAAGCACTTTGGTGTCGTCCTTCAAAGAGGAAGGACGTATACATTTATTTTTCTTAAAAGCGCTTTGGTGCAAGCCTTCCTGTAAAGGGAGAGATGTCTAAACTCCTTTAGTTTAGTAAGTATTCTAGTGCACGTTTTGAAGTGAATGGACGTAAAAATATTTTTGTTTGTGAAAATTATAATTAACAAATTCAGTTTTGAATAGTGACAAACAAAATGATATCCAAGTCCTAAAAAATGTTGGATTATAAGTACCCGTGTACTCCTGCCCAAGCAAGACACGGAACACATGAGAGATCATTGCTCATGTCAACATTAAGAGCTAACACACGAAGTGAACCGGTCAGAAACATCAACTCCCAACGCCCTCTACAAAGACTGCAGATAGGAGAAGGGTAACACAAATTTATTTCCTTGCACGGAAACTGGGTAGAGTTATAAGTGTTCAAAATATCCATATGTGTAGGTGCAGCTTCAGACTATAATACAAGGTTAAGGACGAAATGTTGGACTGCAGCATCCTGTTGCACTTCTTATTCAAAGACCCACATGCAAACCTGTGTTAACATCTCAAAATTCACTTTTGAATTCCGAGATTTCAACAAGAGTTGTGTGTGTGTGTGTGTGACGGTGAACATGAGAGAATTATGCCACTTTCTCACACAGTTTAGTTCGTACGGGTAGCAGGATACAGTATGAGCAACCTGGGAATTGCAGTTCTACGAGCACGAGGGATAGCGCAGTCAGTATAGCGACTGGCTACGGGGCTTGACGACCGAGGGGTTGGAGTTCGAGTCCCGGTTGGGTCAAGAATCTTCTCTTCTCCACGTCTTCCAGACAGGCTCTGGGGCCCACTCAACCTCGTATGCAATGGGTACCGGGGGAAAAACGGCAGGGGTCTGAAGCTGACCACCACCTCCAGCTACTACCTAAGTCAAGAAAATGTGGCTCTACACATCCACTCACCTATACGCCTTTATGACGTAGTGCTTAATTAGTTAAGCACAGGGAAAACTTTAGACTTTTTTTACACAGTGATTTGCAATCTCCTCAACATCCCTCCAAATGGAGACTATAAATACTATCTTCCAGTGCAAAGCGGCCAGGGCTTGAAGGTGACGACCTACTTCCATCCAGCTCAAAGGTTAAAAATGCTTCCAATTAAGGAGAGGGACAACTTCATTTTTCGTTGGTATTAAATCCACTTTCCCGGAGCTAACATGCATTTCATTTGTTGTACCAAATCGGTTAATTGTGTCATATTCTCAGTACGGTAACGTTAAAGGTTACTGGAATCTGGTCAAGTGACATCAATAAAAAAAATCCTTTGTTTGTTTGGTAATGAATTCGAAGTCTGGTCGACTGTTAGCAATAAATGATTGTGTCATGTCTTACAGTCTGTTCCAATTGATTTTTCACAACAGGGCCCTCTCCCTTCCACGATCATTCTTTTACACAATTCGACTCTATATAAACCGTGCAGTTAAGAAACGTATCATAGTTAAACAATGTATAAACCAAAAGAGAAATTTAATTTAGTATAGATAAATGAAGATTCAGTACAGGGCACGGCTTCTGTAGATAGGGAGACAGAAGTAAATGAAAGTAATTCGTTTTGATCCCAAGGATTTGTTTCTGTAACTGCTAAACCATACTCAGCTATAAAGAGATTTGCAAGTACAAGTGCTCTAATGTCTTAAGACTATATTTCAGGCCCCCGCCTGGAACTAGGGACGATGTTAATGTTCAACAAAGAATGTATAATAGAGAGAGTTGGAGAATTGAGGGAACTGCAATAGCTGTTACATCCCATTACAGGACTGTACGTAGGTGGGACGGGTTGCGACATGAATGAGACTGCACACAGTTCGTAGAAAGGAATTCCCCCACCTAAGAGAAATCCGTAATTTATGATAAAGTAAGGAACAGTTCAGGTACGACGGATTCGAAGTTGAAATGACTGATACAGACTATAACACAGATACGAGCCGGTAAGTTAAGCTCTGTGTATGTGTTAGGAAATCTACACCAACAGCCAGAATACGAACTCGGGAAGTTCCAAACATAAATCACAAGACAAATATTATGTTTCTGGACATTATCCATCGTCCTGTTTTGATGTAAAACAATGTCCTGTTTATGTTTCAGAACATGACGTTTCGGAGACTGGATTTTGTCTCCGTCTTCAGGTAAAACCCATTCAGTTTCGCACAACCGATAGAGCTAGTCCATATCTCCGGACACATCTACTAGCACAACACGTTTAAATGCTTCAATTTTATGCGTTCTTTGTTGAAAGTCCATAAAAAGAACGCATTCAATAATGGCCATGTCTTTGTGTTCGTCTGTCTGGTTGTCCGCTTGTTAGAAGTCGAGTATATCCGACGGATTTTGACATGCATATTGTGCCTCTGGAGGTCACTGCAAGGGCATACAATTTTAATTTTTCTGCAAACAATAATAACATGGCAAACGTACAAACTTTTAAGGTGGGAGTGACACTAGTAAAAGGTAAATTTGTCCCTGTAATTAACTAATTAAGCACTACGCCATGAAGGCGTATGGGGGAATGGAAGTATAGATCCATATTTTCTTGACCTCGGTACTAGTTGGAGGTGAGAGGTAAGATTCATGCCCCGGCAGCTTTACCCCGGGGAAAGAGCTCCAGGGTGGACCCCAGAGTAGGTCTGGAAGACACGGAGAAGAAAAAATTCTTGACCCTACCGGGAGTGACACCAGTAGCCATAGTAATGACAGTAAACTCAATAACAAATTTTGTGTCTTCAATGAATAGGGGATATATTCATTCCAACAGAATTGTATTTCTTTTTCAGCGGAAACAACACGTAGTAGGCATGTTTTTGAACCATAGTATAATTAAATATTTGTATGGCATACGAATGGTTTATAAATTTTGAAGCGGGATAATGGGCTGCAATAAAAACCTTAAACATTAAATATTGCATCTTAATCACATGAGAATAATCCGATTACTTAGATGGAGCTACAGAAGAACCGAAGAAAGACTAATAACATTAACGTGTTTATCGTGGCATTTCGGACAGCAAGGATCATTCAAAATGCAAGGGTGCAGAGAACCCATCTTATCTTGCTTATGGGGCTAAGGTGCGTTCTCAAGTTGCGGATGGAGGACACAGTCGCCAGGTATGAAACATGGTTGTGAATTTATTGTATACGTCGTCGTGGACAGAAGACAAGGGACGGTCCTTCAGACTGGGAGTTGGATTGGGACATGCAAACCACTCGCCTTTATAATAAAAAGAACGCTATGCTGCTGAATGTTGTATCGAGGGTCCGAAAGCGGGCTCTCATGAACACTGTCATGAATCTTATGGTTTCAAAGAAGCCAAGTTATTTCTTGGCCAACTGTCCAACTGCGTGATCACTGCTTCAAAATGTGGATTTTGTTCCATGAATTAAGTTCTTTAATACTCATACAGGCTAATGGCAGATTTCTGTGTGCACTTTCTAGCAATACAGAATCCCACTGCATGAAAGTTGTCTGATACAGCCTTAAATATTTATATTCAAATCTTCTTAACATATAAAATATTTTGCACGTTACACACACACACACACATATATATATATATATATTGTTATTGGAACCCTACCGGCCGCCGGCTGGGATCCTGTTACCCTAAGAGAGGAACAGCTAAAAGACCCGGACATAGGACCTATTCTACAGGAAGTAGAAAACGGCCGACGACCGGAATGGCAGGACATCGCGGATCGGAGTCCCACGTACAAAAGCTACTGGGCCCAGTGGAAATCGCTCGCTGTGAGAAACGGCGTACTAGAGCGTGACTGGGAATCCGTCACCGGAAGACGTCAAGTAGCCCAGGTAGTTATTCCTCGGAGCAGAGTGAACGACGTTCTGAGCGAACTGCACGGTGGACCGTCAGGAGGTCACTTCGGTGTCAACAA
>NW_019724786.1:99254-119480 GCF_002891405.2 Cryptotermes secundus | reverse complement strand
ATATATATATATATATGTAAAAGGTAAAATTATCCCTGTAACACCCCGTGAAGGCCCATAGGATTTGAAACGTCGAGGCTCCCATATTTTCTCTAGACAACCGGCTCACAGATGGCGGAAAGATTATCAGTCTTACGCTCCGGCCGCCCTGTATATATATATATATCCCAATGCCAACTTTATATAAATTCGCTAGTTATGGCTGTAAAATGCGCGAACAGATTATATAATTTTGTTCTTGCAAGCTTTGAAAAAAAATCACATTCTTACAAGGTGTGTATTTCCAAGTATCACCACCCAGCGCTCGGCTTACGTAGCTGCCGTCTCAAAATTTCTCATGATAGCATTGTTGGTTTTGCTGACGGACTGAATTAAAGGGGTAAGTTCACTACGACATGAAGACAATTCTACGCAGAGTAATTAAAACTTAGGAAGGGGGGAGATCACACAGCCACATATTAAGAAAGTAGGCTAACATTTTTTCGTTCAAGTTTACTGACCAGACAGAGCTTATGTTAGATGGAAATCAATACCTGTTATCCGAGACAAGTGAATACATGTGCTGATCTTGCAACGGTAGTCAAACAAGAAAAAAAATGATTGAAATTATTACATAATACAAGTGTACACACACATATAATGTACATACATACATCTGTATATACTTTTATAGCCCATCACGGTAGCCGAGCGGTCTAAGGCCAGTACTGTCTTAGCTCGGAAGCTAGGATCGGGGTTCAAATCTCACACAAGGCATGGATGCTTGGTATGTTTACGTGTTTATTCTGTGTTTGTGGTGTCCTGTGTTTAAGCAGAGGCCTTGCGACGAACTGATAACTCGTTCAAGGAGTCCTACCGTCTGTAAAACGATCATGAAACTGAAAATCAGAGGTCAGGGCTCAAAGGAGCTGTAGAGCCAGTGAAAAAATATGCTTTTATATAAACATACGTAAACATTTCGTTGAACGAGAGGATGAACAGAAACACGACGATTTTATTTGTGTCATGTATAGAAATTTGTATATTTATTCTATTCTATAGCTGTTACTTCTGTTGTAGCTGAGTTCTGTTTGCTTACATGGAAGCAACTTATAAGAAATAAATGTACAAACATTCTTAACACAAATATTATGAATAATGCGGAAGCTTATTTAAAATACGGCATTATTTTGCTCGCTTAGCTGGATTTGTGCGTACTGCGTAAAAAGAGCAATAACTTCAGATTAATAAATTAAATATAAACTTCTCTGAGTTCAAGAGTCAACATTCGTTTTTAATCCATAACAATACGTAATGGCTGAATGCAGAAATTGCCTATAGTACAATCCTATATTTACTGTGGTATATAAATGGAGACGCTCTGGCAGAGGAAAGAAGTTTGAAGAAATTTTCTCTCGGTATCGGTACATTCACCGGTTACCTTCAGATTGCCTCGTGGTTTTCTTGAGACTCTCCAGGTAAATGTCGGGATAATAACCCGTAACGGACCATGATATCCTCCGTCCATATTCGATTCTCTTCATTCCGTCCGATGCTATATGAACTCTGAAGTTGTTAAGGAGTTAAGTAACACTGATAAGAATTATGAAAAAGGCTGATGATATTCTCTGGTATTTTACTTATTTATTTAATCCATTCCTCTTATACCTTACGTGTCGTGGTTTTTTTTTCTTTTAATTTTGATCATTTTACAGACGGTAGGACTCCTTGGACGAGGGATCAGCTCGTCTCAAGGCCTCTACCTAAACACAGAACAACACAAACACAGAAAAATGCACATATACACACAAACACTGACCATCCATGCCCTGAATGGGATTCTAACCCATGATCCCAGCTTCCGAACGAGTGAAGACATACATGCCTTAGACCGCTCGGCTACCGTGACCGGCTTCTCTGGTACAATAGACCAAATACTGGCCGAAGTGCCAAGTGGACTCAGTCTCACACCATCCCACGAAACTTAAAAAAAAGGCCGATTTTCTATTTGCAGACATCCGAAGGGTATTATGGTAATCATCGCCAACTGGTGCCGAGGTCAAAGAAAACGTGGATCTATACAACCACTTCCCCGTAAGTCTTCATGATGTTGTGCTTAATTGGCTAAGCACAGGGACTTTGCCCTTTTTATTGCTAGTGGGGTGGGACTAAGTCCCTTGTACTACGGCCACTTTTAGCCTATTGTACCAGCCCCAGATGATAGGTGAGGGTGATTGTGGAGCAATTGGTGGAATGAAGTTTGGCAGGGGAAACCGAAGTACTCGGAGAAAACCTGCCCCAGCGCCACTTTGTCCACCACAAATCCCACTTGACCAGGCCTGGGATCGAACCCGGGCCGCCGCGGTGGGAAGCCAGCGACTAACCGCTTGAGCTATGGCGCGGCCCTTAGTATGGATAAGATGTCGAGTTAACCTAGGCTAGTAACGGAATTCCACGCGAATGTAACTTGGCACGTCCCGGTACATACACTGTGTGAGGTCACCTACTCCACAAATCGAAAGAATGTGTACTGACCCTTTGTTCCTGGTCTCTTCTTTTCGAATTAGCTGCTTGTACCCTCGCCCCCTCGTTTCCGCAAGAACACACTTAGGGGCCCTAACGCTCAGCTGAACATATTTGTCTCACTCACGTTTAGAGCTCCCAAGTGCCAAGCGTACTTCACACCTTGCCTGCTTAATTAATTAATAAAAACTAACTTCATGGAGCTGAGCCCTTATTGAGAAGCCGCCAATTGTACAGCTACTCCCAGCATTTTATGGAACCCTAAAGTTTATTACCGTGTTCACATTAGCTCTCCAATGTCCCTATCCTGAGCCAGATCAATCCAATCCATACCACTCAATCCTGTCTCTCTAAGATCAATTTTAATATTGTCCACCCACCTACTTCTTCGTCTTCCTAGTTGTCTCTTTCCTTCTGGCTTTCCCACCAATATCCTATATATATTCGTCTTCTGCCCCATTCGTGCTCCATGGCCTGCCCACCTCATCCTCCTTGACTTGATCATTCTAATTATACTTGGCGAAGAATACAAGTTATGAAGTTCCTCATTGTGTAGTTTTCTCAAACCTCATGTCAGTTCAGCTCTCTTCGGTCCAAATATTCTCCATAGCACCCTATTCTCAAACACCCTCAGTTTACGTTCCTCCCTTAATGTCAGAGACCAAGTTTCACACCCATACAGAACCACAGGCAAAATAAGTAAATATTTACGATAACTGTATTTTGTACGGTGAAAAATCTTTGATATGAATGTAACAATTGTGAGCAATGAGAAACATTACAGGATTTATCGATTTAATGGCTTTAATTGTAACCTGATATGTGGGATTTGTGTGGTGACATGAACACAGGCACTGTTAGCGTCAGTAACAACAAAACCTAGACAATCTCGGAATTACTAACAAGAATACAGCTAACTCCAATGCTGTTACCTTCATGAGTTCACAGTAAAGATCTCTCATGTCACGACGAAACTGGCTGTCAGAATATTAAATACAATTATGCGTCTCTCTCCTGTCGGAGAGACAACTGTTGTAACAATCCGACGTTTTATGACAGAACTTAAACTACAAATTCCAGCTTATCTTCAAATGACAGCGCTAATTTTATTCAAAAGCAACGCTACTTGCAGTTGGAATTATTGTTATTAGTTACAGTTCTACACGTTCAGTTGTACTGTTGCCGTAACCTTTTGACAAAGCCACGGCAAGACGTAGATACGTGAGATGTGTATGTGTACGGATGTGTTTGAAACGTTCAAGAAAACCCAAATGGTAAGAATGTAATTTCTCATGTCAGAAAACTGCCCCAAAACACTAAATGCTAAGAGTGCCAATCTTTAAAGGAAAATTAAGGTAAACAAAATTGGCGAGACATTACGGAAAAGGGGAATATATACACAGTTTTATTTGAAGTTTAGAGTCTCTCAACAGACCAGCCTACTTGTAGATCAGGGGTGTTCATTGGGGGATAATACGAAAATGGATATTTTAAGAAATGGATTCAGATAATGTGGAGTGCATTGAAGTGGCTGAAGTTATTGTAACTAGTACATCCGTTGCTATGAAACAGACGAAACAACAGACGTCCGTTGCTAGACAACGGCTGGGTAAATACAGTCTCGCGGCAGCGAATACGCGAGCAACAATCAAAGTACTGTTGGGCTGTAACGACGAAAATGGTGTTTCCTGCTGGGTCCACCACGAGGCTACATAACGAGAATATTCCAGTGTGGAGGCCCTGCGAGTAGTAGGAGGCGACGAAAAGGGAACCTAGTGCCTGGGGGTATAACCGGGCCACCCTGTTCCTGGGAGATATAAATACGGGAATCTGGCCCTCTGGGTTGAGGGATCTCGAATCTGAGACAGTAAAATGTGATCATGGGTCCCGCGGGACTCTGACCTGGGAATGACTGTACTGGCGAGGACCAGTACCAATTTTAAATGACAGACCCGTCCTCTCGTCAGAGAGGATGTTACATAAGAACTAAGACCGCAAGTGTTCAGTTGGAAAGAAAATGCTGGACGTGAGTCTCAAGGGGCTTGTCGCCAAGACGAACTGAATGGGGGTAAACCGCCAGTCCTAAAGTGACTCTGGCTCTGAGAGAATATAACTGAGGACGTCTCTTGAGACGGCAGTCGAAGTTGATGAGAAGAGAAAACACAATGTGTCAGTTAATGGTTTGTGAAGTGTACCAAGTAACAAGTTGTATAAATGCGCAATAAATCCGGTCATCAATACAAAACCCGTCTATAAGTCACGCACACCTCCAAATACGTGACAATTCGGACGGGTGGTGGTGCAGTAGTGAACCTTATGGTTGTGTAAAATGCGGAGAATATACCGTCTACCTGGCAACGGCTGCACATCTCAGTATTTCTACAGTGTATTTACTTACTGGCATACTGTCGTTATAATAATAATTATTATCACTATTAAATGAATGAAATGGGATATGTTTTTATAAGGAAGAAGCGGAATATAATTATAGATTCAGGCCGTTTGTAAACAACACGAAAAAAACCTAAATTTGTGATCCATAAGGTGTAAATATGTGGTCAATACGGTCGCAGCTCATCAAAACAATACAAGGAATAATCAAACTCGTAAGGCAGCTGATAAATCGTTACAATACTTGGCAAAGTAAAGTAAGTTTCCTGAGAACAACAATTACAAATAACATTTATATTGATAACAATTCAAAGAACAGATAAAACTGTGGACATCCGGAATCATTTGCCTTGCTGCCTCCTATATAAAATATAAACATTAAAATATGCAGAATCTATAATTTTGTTCTTTGTGTGAGTGTGAAACTAGGTTTCTTCTCTTAAGGGGAAGATATAGATTAGGCCTAAGTGCTTTCAGGCCTTTTCAGAAAACACTTATTTATGTAGAGAACCAATAAAATACCGAAGAAAAATGTAATCTTTCCTTAAAATACCCTCTGCTAAGGGACCTCAAGTGCTTGACATACGTTGGAGAAATGGGATTTCTTTTTAGAATCTGCATCTATAAATCTTGAAGTATGGTATATATAACAGGGAGCCTCATTATTCAGATTTTTAAGTGCTGCTAAGATTACCACTGAGATGGCTGATCATGTAGCACGGATAGGGACCAGATAAATGCGTACAAAATTTTACTTCAACCACGCACAGAAAGGAAACCACTTTTTTTCCTGTGGCGCTATAGCTCCAATTTGGGCCTAGGCCTACCTCCATGAAACTCTCCGTTTCACTTCGCTTTACTAGATCTTACACATACGGTAGGACTCCTTGGGCGAGTGATCAGCTCGTCGCAAGGCCTCTACCTATAGACAAACACAGAAAAACGCACACAAACATCCGTGCCCTGAGTGGGATTCGAACCCATGATCCCGTCTTCCGAGCGAGCGAAGACAGTGCATGCCTTAGACGGCTCGGCTACCGTGACCGGCAAGGAAACCACTTAGAAGACCGAAACCTAGACAAAAGTGTAACCTCTGGTATGGATATGTGGTTATTGGCTGCACTGAAATAGCTATATACAAGACATGTGGGGAAGTTTGGTAGTGAAGGTGGACTAACTTTGTGTTACATAAGAATAGGAAATATCTGGAAGTGTTTAGTCCATACAGCCGTACAAGTGAATGTTCTGTGAGGCAACAAAGTCCTTTGGGCCTACATATGCGAATCCTCGGATTGAAGGATATCTCAGTGCAAGGACTCTTCTCTAAAACAGTAAAGAAAAACAGAATATCATAATATTACTGTCTATATTGATGTATGCTTTTCTCTGTCCTTCCAGACAAATACCTGAAAAAGGCCGGTACCGTCTCCTTCCAAATTCTTCCTTTTTCGCAGTCATAATTATCTTCCAATTTCAATCGTTCGTATACAATTTTTGCTGTTGAAACAAATGTTTTTCTCACATAAACTCATAAATTAAACTACACTGCTGATATATGTCCTTTCCAATCCGGTTAAGCATATTCTCGTGTGCTATTAAAGCAAATGTTTCTAGCCTGTTGTCAGAAATTAATCGCCGTTAATAACAAAGCATTTACTAGAACATAGGCTTCGATTTATGACAGGTTTGTGTCGTGAAATGGGGGACTATCTTTGCTCTGAAAAGGTTACAATCACTTTCTCATTGTCCCTTTCGAATCTCTCAAATAATCAACAATTTATTCGACCGCAAACAACCGTTGCAGTTGACGTACGGTACTGACAACATAGCAAAGTAAGGAGCCGGGATAGCGCAGTCGGTATAGCGACTGGCTACTGGCTGGACGTGAGGAGCCGGGATAGCGCAGTCGGTATAGCGACTGGCTACTGGCTGGGCGGCCAAAGGATCGGAGTTCGAATCCCGGTGGGTGTAAGAATTTTCACTTCTCCACGTCGTCAAGACTCTGGGGTCCACCCTAACTCATATCTACTGGGTACCGGGGGCTCTTTCCCCGGGAGTAAAGCGGCTGGGGCGTGAAGCTCACCACTCACCTCCAACTATGCACTACCGAGGTCAAGAAAATATGGATATATACATTCACTTCCCCATACGTCTTCATGGAGCAGTGCTTAATTATGGACTTTACCTCGTACCTTCACATAGCACCGTAACGACTGGCTGTCTTAAGGCCCGTCCACATTACTCGTGCTTGTGCTCGTGCGAGCTTCACTCTTTGTACTGTGAACATTATGACAAGGGGAGGGACCAACGAAAATCCCTCCCACGACCCCCCTGAAGTGTGTTGTGAGCCAGAACATTTCAATTTCTCCTGTTTGCATGTCAAAGCGAGGACCTTATTCAAGGGCTAGCGTTACGGCGGAGGAGGGAGCATTGACGGCAATGTACGTAACAAAAATGCAGTATACTTAAGCAATGTAATAATCGGTAAAACTTCTTACTATAGTCTGAATCCATCGAAATAAGACATAAAGTTCCTGAAGTTATTTTCCAATTGTAACAAAAATTAGGCTTCAACTATGCACTTTTTGCCAGCACCTGCAGCGCAGTAATGAAATGAAATTTGTATTCTTTGCCTGTCTCATTAATTTTTTCTTCTTTTCTCTTTCTTCTTTACTTCCTTTATCAGGCACAGATTATTATAAGCCTACAGACAGACGAACATGTCGACACTAAGAGCCATAAGCTCTCATGCATTATTCCCAAAGATATCTTCAAATGAATGTCAAACGCACAGTAACAGTCACTGCACATTACGTGTCATTACTTCGATTATTATGAATTTGTGCACTTGTGTTTTGCAAGCTTTATATTTGGTTCTACTTCTCCGTTCTACTAAGCATCACCTTCGCAGGGGAAGCGCTGCTACAGTGAGTAAATGAGACTGCAAGAATAAGGCGAGTTGCATAAGAAACAAGGCGTTGCTGTACACATCATGAAAGGTCCTGTAACAGGCCGTGGAGGCCATAGGGTTGTGAGACGTTGAGGCTTCCATATTTTCTAGGTAATCGGCTCAAAAATGGTGGTGAGGTTGTCAGGCTTACGCGCCGGCCGTCCTTTACCCCCAGGAAGATACCTGGTACTCATTTCTGTTAGAGGATGAGTTTACTCCAGGGCCATAGTGCGGCTGGAAGGATTAGGTCAATTGGAAAATCCAATGGTCTCGCCAGGAGTTGAACCCTCGACCTTCCGGTTTGTAGCACTATGCCTCAACTAACTACGCTACCACGTGCCCCCTAATGTATACATCATACATTGAAGAAACTTCTGTAATCTTGTGAAACTCCGTGGTTCGAGTCCTCAAGCGAACTATACCGACCGAGCGACCGCCGCTTGTCGGCGAATTTGGCGCCAACTTTTTGTGGATAGAGGGTGTCCCATGGTCAGCGCAACAGACCCCCACGGAAGTTAATTTCGGTTTTCTAGACCGGAGCTGCTATTTCCTTGAATTAGCTCTTCAATTATTATCACGAGGCTGAGTGGACCCCGTTTCAGACTCACTATTTCTCAGAAAATCTGGCAGCGCCGGGAATCGAACCCGGAACTCTGGATCTGTAGGCAGGAACTCTGACCACTAGACCACAGAGGCGGTCTAATCTTGTGAAACATAATCGTAAAAGTAGGAAGATTAAAACGGAAGGCAGAGAATTACAGTTTGAAGAAATGGCCTTGACCGAATGCGTTCAACATTGCATCCAATGCCAAATATTTTATAGCACTGATAACGCTGAAAGAGGTTCATGAAAGCATCGAATTTCTTATTGAGGTAAATAAGAGTACAGAAAGATTTTCGTGCGCCCCAGCAAATCGTTGATTAACTAACGTGAAACAAAATCATAAGTTATGGGCCGGTCGGCTCATAAAACCCAAGCCTCTAGCTTGAACATTTCACTGCAGCACCCGACCTGGGCGATAAGGATTCACTCAGTCGACCAATTTTCTTCGTCGAGTTGCCACGTGCGAGGTAAACACTGTGACGACTGTTCATATACGCTACTTATGTGACAAGTGGTTTCGCAACGAAAGGGAGAGGAAGATCCCGGCTTAAGTTCCAGGATGTTACAACGTCACACAGAACTGCTCACTGGTTTCACTTACATGGCAAAGTGAATTCAGGAGGGCATCAGCTACCGGAGCTGGTGCAATCTGAAGACAACATTCAAGGGTCCATTATATAATCCTGCGTAAGATTTGTGTATGGTGACCGCCTCTGTGGTCTAGTGGTCAGAGTACCTTGCTACAGATCCAGAGGTCCGGGTTCGATTCTCGGCGCTAACAGTTTTTCTGAGAAGTAGAGTGTCTGGAACGGAGCCCACTCAGCCTCGTGAGGATAATTGAGGTGATATTTCAAGGAAATAGCGGCTCCGGACTAGAAACCCGAAATTAACGGCCCTGAGGATTCGTTGCGCTGACCAAGCAAACACCCAAGCGACACTCGCTAAAGTTGGCACTAACTTCGCCGACAAGGCCGCGCCATAGCTCAAGCGGTTAGTCGCTGGCTTCCCAATACGGCGGCCCGGGTTCGATCCCGGGTCTGGTCAAGTGGGATTTGTGGTGGACAAAGTGGCGATGGGGTGGGTTTTCTCCAAGTACGTCTGTTTCCCCTGCCAATCTTCATTCCATCAAATTCTCGATCATCATAATCACCCGGGGCAGGTACAATAGGCCAATCAGTGGTCGCCGTGCCAAGTGGACTCCACTTCACACTAAGCGAATTAAAAAAAAATCTTCGCCAACAAGCGTCGGTCGCTAGGTCGGTATACGTGTAGTTCGCTTGCGGACTACAGACCACGGAGTTTGTTTCTGTTTGTTTGTGGTGTGAGTATAGATGGAATAACTTAACTAATTTCTTCGAAAACACAATTTGTGTTTAAAGTTACATGGAACAGATACTCTTCCAATTTTGCGAGCAGCTAAGAGAAGATTAACGCCAAATGGTCCTAAAGTCAATCAAGGTTATAATACGAATATTACAACACCTTAGGAATTTATTTATTGCTTATTGGATTTACAAAAAATGATCGAAATGAGATCCTTCACGTTCTAAGCGCAAATTGACTGGCAGGTTTAAATCTGAACATTCCCGTTAATATGAGAAAATGTAGGTTAAGCGACTTTCAGGCCACACTTTACATTCCACTAACAACACTCCGCTATCCTTCACAGCGAAAGGGCAGTCACGACCGCTCCGAGAAAGGAGTTCGGAGATGGAATTATTAGTATTGGTCTGTGGCCAGCACGCGCGATCGACCTCAACCCGCATGGCTGTCATTTATATCGAACCGTAAAGTAAGTTATACCCAGATCACACCGACAAACAACTGAATAAAATGAAATGAATTTTCTATTTCCCAAAACGAACACGGTAGCGCTGAACGAGCGGCTACAGCGGACTTTTATTCGGTGTTCACTTCGATTGAAAAATGGCTATCCCAAAGTTTCTCGTGGTTTTCTTCAGACTCTCTAGTGTTTAACTTGGAGTAAGCCACGACCGCATTTCTCCCAGAATCACACACGTCCACCAAACATTATCGTCCTATCATCTCATTCGGCACTAATTAATCTCTGCAGCTGAGAGAGTATCGTTAAATAGCCTATGGATACTAACACACATGAAGTTCTCCAACTCCTTAAGTTACTCATGCCACTGCAGCCAACCCACAAACAGATCTCTGGGAAGCAATGATACAGACGTAAAGGTAAAGTTGTCCCTGTGCTTCATTAATTAAGCACTACGCCATGAAGGTGCATGGGGACTATATATATATATCCACGTTCAGATATCGGGACTGCTTGGTGAGTGATCAGCTTCACGCCCCGGCCGCTTTACCCCTGGAGAAAGAGCCCCCAGTACCCACTGGATAGGAGGCTGGATAAGCCCTACAGCCGGGCTGGACGACATGGGGAAGTAAAAATTCTTGACTCTACTGAGACTAGAACTCAGATCCATCGGTCGTCCAGCCCATAGCCAGTCGCTATACCGACTGAGCTATCTCGGCTCCATATGTTACAGAGGTTGGATTTGTAATTATCACAGGGGTGACTATGAAGCTTATATTCTGAAATGGAAAGCCGTGTCGTTCGGTAGTTTACCGACGTTTCGAAGAATGTACTGCGACCATCTTCATGATGGAAGTTTAATCTATGTATGAAACCAACAAGAAAGAAGGAAATAGAGGCGACAGTCTTCAGTGCTGCAGGGAAATCGGAGAACGCTTATCGGCAATTCTGTTGCACAAATCTATGACAGGCGCAGTGTCATGTGTGATGATAAATGTTCTGTGGAGAAAATGTGGGCCCCACAGTTGTATAAAGTTTTGATATAAACGAGAGCGCGACAGGTGTCCATACGCGTGCGCTGAAGGTGATGTCGATCATGTGATAGCTCAAGTTTCATCCTTAGTCGCTACGTTGCGCGTAAGACAGCTATAACGATATTAGAGGCCATGTTATACCTGTGTGAAGAAAGCACTACAATGAATATACTCGTATTTGTCTCTATCGAAGCTTCTACTTGACTAATTCGCTTAGTGGGGGGTAGAGTCCATTTGGGTCCAGTCGGCACGGCGGCCACTGATTGGCCTATTGTACGTGCCCCGGTGATTATGATGATGGAGAATTTGGTGGAATGAAGATTGGTAGGGGAAACCGAAGTACTCGCAGAAAACCTACCCCAGCGCCATTCAGTCCACCACAAATCCCACTTGACCAGACCCGGGTTTGAACCCATGCCGCCGCGGTGGAAAGCTAGCGAATAACCGCTTAAGCTATGGAGCGGCCTTCTACTTGACCAACTCACATGCTTGATTTTTGACTTGGTTCATCCTGGTCCGTCACACTAGCAATAGTACAAAAGATTATTAATGCCGTCCAGTGTGATTGATAAATGTTGTGTTTTTTTTTAATCTTTCGTCCTTTACATGTTTCGGTCAGAGCGACCGTCTTCAGAAGGACATTATCAGTACGTAGACACTACTATCACAATGTCATAAATATAAAATATTATCCTTTAACAGTTACTAGGATATGCATGAATTTGTTAAAACATTTATAAATTATTAGAATTAATTTATTTACAAAGAATGGTTAAAAAACTTTTTGTTACAGTCCCTCCGACTGAAATGTGTAAAGGATGAAAAATTAAAAACACATAGCATTTATCAAACACACTGGACGGCGTATATAATCTTTTGTACTAACTCATCTGCTTTTCCAATGAATTGTTTTTCTCAGTACGCTAGATCAAAATCACGGTGCATTCAAATGACACTAGCCACTTAAAAAGGACTATGACAGTGGCTCCACGTAGTTTTCTGTGGTAAAACCTGAATTTGAAGCCTTCTCTTCCAAAGAGCAGTACATACCAAATCGTTTTTAAAAATAAATGTAAACGTTCGGATAATTGTGCGCCTGCGTGGACTCCAATTCTCTACTGACATTCGGCGTAAGGCGCTGTAGAACAGGACTGAGAGATCCTCGTTCCTGTTTGTCTGTACTATTCTGCGGTGTGGAAGAGATATATTACCTGTCTCAAGAGGATTTAGAAACTCTCTGCAATAGAGGACGGCAAACGTCGAATTGGTCTACGACGCCAATTTTCGAGAAGTGTCTAATTCCACGAACTAAAATACCTCTTGAGGAGATAAATGTCACTCAGTTATGAAGGAATTTTCCGCCGTTCATTGAATTCCAAAGTTCATCACCATGTTCAAAAAAGTCCCACCAGCGGCTCTATTCTGAGCCTCATGAATATATTTCTATTATTTTTAAAATATGCATTATATATTATCCTCCTAGCTACGACCGAAAATACTACGTGGTCTCATGTTTTCTCTTCAGGAGTAAGACTAAAATTTTGTACGCGTTTACCGTCTGTTCCAATGCCTCACCCACATAATCCTCCTAAATATAGTATTCCTAACAACATTCCGAGAAGAGCACAGGATATGAAGTTCCTCCTACTGTAATTTTCTCCTTCCACTTAGGCCCAAATATTTATATAGCAGATTTTCATTAAGAGTTATCGATCAAAGATCGCCTCTGTGGTCTAGTGGTCAGATTTCCTGGCTACAGATCCAGAGGTCCGGATTCGATTCCAGGCGCCTCAAGTTGTTCCGAGAAGTAGTGGGGCTGGAACGGGATCCAACTCAGCCTCGTGATAATTGAGGAGCTATTTCAAGGGAATGACGGCTCTGGCATAGAAAACCGAAATTAACGACCGTGGGGATTCGTTGCGCGGACCACGCGACACCATCTATCCGCTAAGAGTCGTTGTTTACATTCCTTACAATACGGACAATACTTTGTCAGATGAGGCACCGACTAAACAATTAATATTAACATCTACATCATGAGCCTCCTATACAATCTTATATACAAAAAGAAAAGGTATAGAATATTCCAAATTGTCCATGGGAACGTAAGAAATTACAAAACCAACGACTGATTCGATGATATAAAACATCAATTAAAATTTTATTCTTGTTTTACAATATACCTTCTGTTTTGTATAATGTGATTAATTGTATTTCTTACGTCAAGTGTTTTATATGATTAATAGTATTGTATCCAGTTTAACAGTACTGCAGTTCAGTGGTGTATATATGTTTAACCATGTATTCACCAGACGATGGCTACTGACAGCCGAAACATATAGCAGGGCCGTTGCTGGGCATTGGCCTTGATATTTGTTGTGTTGTGACGGTTGATAAAGAGATTGTATCCGCTAAAGTTGGCACTAACTTCGCCGACAAGCGGCGGTCGCTCGGAAGGTATAGTTCGCTTGCGGAACCAAGGCACGGAATTTGTTGTTTGTTCTTGTCATCGATCAATTCCAAATATGGCTATAGTCGGAGAAAGATATCGGATATTTTGCATGACGTCATACATATGTTTCTGGTTGCATCTCGAGCGATGTTCTCTAATATTTCACAGGAGTGAAATGAATTTTAAATAAAAGTTGTATATAAGAATGATGCGCAAGTTTCATGTCCAATAAATTTTCTCCATATACTTTACGGATCTACAGATAACTGGCTCCATGGAGCAGATTTCTCCTTGAGAAACTGCCAGTAGTTCAGCTATTCAAGAATTTGCCTACAATTTATGGAACTCGAAGGTTCATTACTGTGTTCATTAGTACCCACCACTGGTTCCTATGAGCTGGACGAATCACATTCATAAAGATCCATTTTAATATTATCCTCCAACTTACGTCTAGGTGTTCTTAGTGGTCTCTTTCCATCTACGTTTCCCGCCAAACCCTTGAATTCATTCATATTCTCCCCATGCCTGCTACTTGCTCCTCCTCCTTGATTTGATCATTCAAAATTATTTCCGGCGAAGAGTATAAGTTACGACACCCTTAATTATGCAACTGTTATGGATCGGGAGAAAATTTTTAAAAAGATATTTAATGTTTTTGCTCCGTAACGTTATATCTTGAAAGCCGTCATAATGATTCTGATAATATTTCATACTGGAGGTTCTTGCACACATTTTTTCTGACGTCATGTCTCTCTATTCTCTCTGTACGTACGTACATACATTCTTTTATTGCTACCGGGGCGGGACTA
This sequence comes from Cryptotermes secundus, assembly GCF_002891405.2. Taxonomy (NCBI): domain Eukaryota; kingdom Metazoa; phylum Arthropoda; class Insecta; order Blattodea; family Kalotermitidae; genus Cryptotermes; species Cryptotermes secundus. The sequence continues at coordinate 104,955 of NW_019724786.1, read as the reverse complement.
AGTCCCTTGCACTGCGGCCACTTCTGGCCTATTGTACCAGCCCCAGATGATAGGTGAGGGTGATTGTGGAGCAATTGGTGGAATGAAGATTGGCAGGGGAAACCGAGGTACTCGGAGAAAACCTGCCCCAGCGCCACTTTGTCAACCACAAATCCCACTTGACTAGACCGGGATCGAACCCGGGCCGCCGCGATGGGAAACCAGCGACTAACCGCTTGAGCTATGGCACGGCCTAAGTACATACGTACATACATACATACATACATACATACATACATACATTACGCTACATTCCATGGCCGGCCTAAGTACATACGTACGTACGTACGTACGTACATACATACATACATACATTACANTATGTGGTGTTAACCGACGTTTCGGAGGAACGTATCGCCTCCATCTTCAGGGTTCTCACGGTCTCTCCGCTTGCAGATTTCTTATATTTTTTCTTCTACCCTGAAGATGGAGGCGATACATTCCTCCGAAACGTCGGTTAACACCACATATACACGGTGCCAAATCCCAGAAGACTGCTTTCTTCATAGTCACCGCCGTGAAAGCCTCAAATCTTACAAAGCTTAGTACACTTCCAAAAACGCCACTGTAAACTTTGTATACCACAACACGGAGTAGAGGCTTCCCAGTCCTGTTGTGTTCGGCTCTTGTCTCGTCAAATTCCCATTGTCTGTTGTCTCTTGAACAGTACAGAGATAAACTGCTTTCTACAGTGGACAAAGACTATACTGTCACGATTTAGGAGTGACTATAGATGGGGGTCAGCATTGGAGAATGGACCCACTGACCACACATACACATGACTAGGAACTATAAGCAATTACAGAGCTATCGCTGATCTACGCACTTTACAAATCACTGCAGCACACGCTAAGTCTTGTCAGTCTGCTTTCACTATTTGTTTCCTGATAACGGATTTTAACAATGCAGCTTCCTCAGTTTCAGTGCCCACGTCGTTGCCCGTTGGCTAACAGTCCACAACTGAACGGTCATCCTATTTACAGTGCCATCTCTTTTCAGCCTCCCTTGCAGAACTCAACCGACTCATTGCTCCATCTGTTCTTGTGATAACTTTGCGGCACGTGACACATAGAAAAAAAACTTTCTTCTATTATTGCATGCATATTCGTCGCCGTGGGAACGTGTTGCCCTAAAACGGCCATTGTTTATTCGCCTTTCTCACGGCCATTGTTTATTCGCCTTTCTCACGGCCATTGCATAGCAACGGCTGTACTACACGTTAAAATAGTTTTCTGCCTTGTTTAGATGTATAAGTTTAGTTACATAACACAGGCCTATTCCTAGGCCCAAACGTGAGGACTGAAGACCATTCCTTATTGGTTGTTACGGAGTGTTTCTTCAATATATTCATAAGTTAATCACCATTCTTTAGGGTCGTCTTCATTCACAATCGAAGGACTCTCCACGTCGAAGTGACAGGTCCATAACATGGGTAAAAGGAAACAAATTTTGGAGAGCTAAGGAAGCGTGACGGGTCAAAATCGGAAACCAGTTCGAGATTTTGAGAAATTAAAAAAATCAATAATTATAAAGGTTCGTAACCGCATGTATGCAGATAAACATGGCGGACTGAAATGTTAAGTAAAAGAAGTAGGAAAATTATTAGTGGCTCAAAAAATGCAACAGCTTAACATATACGAATTTTTATGGACACATAAATGAATTTACGAAAGCATTCGAACTTATATTACTCTTGGTAAAGGTTAATAACACTGATCTGCGTCCATTTCACCTCATTTCTCACATGACGCTCGATAATAATTAATGCAGTTGATACAGCGTCGTTGAGGAAAGAACGAACTTATTCGACGAATATCGGAATATTACGGAAATACGCAGTAGCTTAGTTGGTTGAGGCACTGTGCTACATACCGGAAGGTTGCGAGATCGAATCCCGATGAGGTCACTAGCCTTTTTATCGGAATATTAGACAGATGAAGGGTATTATGAGGCGGGTAGGCCTATTTATGTCTATTTCTACAACAGAGTTTGAAATGAACATTTTGTGGAACTTTCTCAGTAAAGGTGCTTTTCAGTTCTGGGTAGATAAAGGGGCAGGCAGTAGCGTAGTTGGTTTAGACACTACGCTACAAGCCGGAAGGTCGCTTGTTCGAGTCTCGATGAGGTCAGTAGATTTTTCAATTGACCTAATCCTTCTAACCGCACTTTGGCCCTGAGGTCGATTCAGACTCTTAACAGAATGAGTACCAGAATCTTCCTGGGGGGTAAAATGCGGCCGGCGCCCGTACGCCTATTTCTACAATAGAGTTCGAAGCGGACATTTTGTGGAACTTTCTCAGTAAATGTAGTCTTTCGTTCTGTGTAGTGAATGTAGCGTGCAGGAAATTGTAGATAGCTTGTAGGAAATTGTAGATAGCTCGATTATATTTTCTTATGATTCCAAATATTGCTCTCCCACAAGAACAGAGCTGTGACAGATACGATAATTCGCAAAGTGTAGTTTGCTAATTGAAGCGGTTAGATGTAAAATGGAACGTGTCCAATGCCCCTAAAGCCGATATGTTAAATTTTGCAATTAATCAATCAGTTTGAATTGGTTGGACCTAGGTAGGTGCAAAATCAATGCTCTTTCCGAATTTCTGTATTTGCATTCTGGCATTTCCTATTCCATTGTAATACGTCACAACACAATTCGAGGTAAAAGTTCACTAATTGCAGTTCATTACTGTGACCAATGCGCTAGTTTAATTCTCCTTTTTAGCATCACATTTTTCATGGCGATTTTCAAGTTTTATCTGCAGTATAAGTGTTTATGAGAATTCCATTTCGCGTTTTATTCTTTTAATGTAATATAGCACATTCAGTTTTGTAGCATACCAGTTTATTAAAATTATCCTTTTTGCTTATTAACATTATATCTGAAAATTCTGATTCATTTTTTCACTACATATTTCCTTCCTCCATCTGGACGGCCATTATGTAAATAAAACATCAAAATGGTCCCTGCTCCAGCATGTGAAGAATTAGTACCTGAGTTGGTGTCAATATTTAACAATTACCCTTTCTCCTACTCCTATAATACATCGCTGCAACACAGCAAACGTTATCACCATTAAAAATCGGTTTCATCCTGAATGCAGTGTGCCACAGTCTATCGTAACGCATCAATCAACCTCTTCCACCGAATTACACAACCATACAACATGAAACAGCATTACGGTAATACTAAAAGCCACAAAAAAACATTACTAAAATTGTATAGACATGATTAATTGATGTAATACAGTACACATGTATTCAGGATGTTATTGCTTTTAATAACGACAGCATTCCACAGTACTGTAATTAGTACTGATGAGACTAGAGAAAAGGAAAATTGTTAAAAACTAAGATCACTTTATGTGTTATTATTCCACTGGTTGGTATGGATATAATCCTTTTATATGTGTGTTCACTTTATGAAGAATTGGGGAGGGGGGAACACAAATGTGTTCTGATATATAACTTCGATTTTTTTAGAGAGAAATTTAAATATTTCAAAATTTGTAATTTCCATAGCTTCGCACTAAGTAATTATAAGCTTTATTCTATATAAAGTTTACATGAGATTTTGATAAATTCTGAAAAAAGTTGACAGACGTCATAAAATATAGTTCATTAAGATCTGCAACTTACGCTTGAAACCTGTGTCGGTATGGCTTACAGTAACAGAAATACAAGGAAGTTCCCATTTCTGATTATACCTGTAGCAATTAGCTTTCCTACAACAATTTCATATCTGCAATAAATGAGCATCACGGCCAATGGGGCATGGAAATTTTGAAACAGTGAGTAGATCCTAAACGTAGATTCTAAAGGGTTCTGACGATAGTGGATGACACACAGAATTAGTGGAGTTTTGGACTTTTTCCATGGTCCGGAATTTTAGGTAATACAGGACACGACGTTTCGGATACTGGATCTGTTTCCGTCTTCAGGTGAGAAAGGACTAGGCCTAGTCCTTTCTCACCTGAAGACGGAAACAGATCCAGTTTCTGAAACGTCGTGTCGCNCGTCGTGTCCCCTATTACCTAAAATTCCGGACGATGGAAAAAGTCCAAAACTCCAGTAATACTGTGAGATCCTAAAGGGTTCTAAGGATGGTAACCTTCGGTATTGCTGAGATTTTGGACTTTGTCCATCGTACAGTATTTTAAACAACACAACTTTTCGGTAATTGGATCTGACTCTGGCCTCTGGTGTGGGTGGGAGAACCTGCTCTAGTGGAACCGTTAGACAGAACCAACCTCCAGGTCCAGTGATTGAGGTTAGCTGTTTCTAACGGACCTAAGCGAATAAGTGTCTCCCATCTCCTCACCTGGGGATGGAAACATATTTAATTTCCGAAACTTTGCCTCCCTTAGAATATCATAAGGCGTTCGAAGTTCAAACCCCCATTAATTCCGAGTTGAAATAACGAATTCAGAAAAAAAGGTTTAGGGTCTAGATATTTTTAGACTTTTTCAATTACCCCAGAGGTTCTATCATACTCGGTTCATAGATTATAATCCATTTCGAAAATCCATGCCTCAGATTCTTAACATTATTAAATGGCTCTTTAAAATGTAACATCCAATTGGCTACATGAATTTATTTTTAGAAAGTTGGAGCCGTTTATTTCCGATGCATAACCGTGGCCATTACATTTAAAAGATATGCGGAAATTGGAGAAGTTTAGCAATTACACGCTCTAATGTGGCGGCAGTGGACTTGAGTTCACGCTTAGCTGGAAGAGAATGTGAGGGGAAAGTTGCTGAAGTAACAGTCATATCTGAAACGTTCCCGTGAAACTTCTGAAGCACACTTTCATCTAAATGTACCGAGAGGTTAGCAAAAAATTATAAATTATAAATTACGGAAATCTGGTGTACTGCTTTTACGCAGAGACCTAAAGCTTCCTCAGCGTTGTCTGACATAACCTTAAAATATTCGTACTATCACTACGTTTGTATTTCTCAACCTATGAAGAAATGCAATGCAGAAAATTGACTGATTTCATGATTTATCCGATTATGATGTTCGGGCGGTCGGTCTCTGCCTAAATCCTTGTATTTAAGGTTCGAATCCCGCTCGGAAATCGGATGTTTGTATGCGTTCATCTGGGCTGTCCTGTGGAGGTAAAAGCGTTATGTTGGGCTATTGCATTGCCGTTCCGCAGCATGTCTGACTACAACAGTACCGTTCTTCGATAAGAGCAGACAGACGCTCGAATTGAGCTGTAATAATAATTCAATTCATGTTTATTTACGTGCATAGATGTCTGTATGCATGTGAGTCTCTCGCGAGCGTGGCAGTAGTACAGACGGATCTTACCCGTGTTCTGCACGAAACAGTTCATCCATCCTAAATGGGTGGCTCATAAATATGAACATTCCAGCTTCAAAACTAGGAGCCCTTTAGATGGCTTCAAAAACAGAGAATGGTCATGTTCTCGAAAATTGCTCCAAACAATTTTAATTACATTTCGGAAATTTATAGGAACGACATCCCTTAAAAAAAAAAGGCACACTCACTGGAGGGTCAAACATGAAGCGTCAGGTCCATGGTTTATGCTAACCGTCTTACAGTGTATACACTTTTTCACCTTATTCTTCACTTCCACACTACATGTTTCAGCACTAATGTGCCATCTTCAGGTGTCTTTATGCACGTTAAACTATTG